>NC_060953.1:3230011-3285002 GCF_022045245.1 Lucilia cuprina | reverse complement strand
ACTGAACTAGAACTGAACTAGAACTGAACTAGAACTGAACTAGAACTGAACTAGAACTGAACTAGAACTGAACTAGATCTGAACTAGAACTGAACTAAAACTGAACTAAAACTGAACTAGAACTGAACTAGAACTGACTAGAACCGAACTAGAACTGAATTAGAACTGAACTAGAACTGAACTAGAACTGAGCTACAACAAAACTAGAACTGAAGATTAAACTAGAATTGATATGAAACTTATTAATAAAAACTTCGTGTGTTTTTCTATTTTCAGGAAAATGCCTTACGTCAGGCGGAAAAAGAGAAAACCATGTTAATAGAAGAACTATCCAGTCAAAATTCCCGTCTAACCGAGCAAATTCAAGAGGCTCATAATACGGAAATGAAGCTAATGTCACAAATTCAGGAATTAAAAGATCAATACTCCTACAGAAACAGTAGTTTACAGGTAAATTTTTAACAAGTTCCCCAACAATTTTAAAATATTAAAAATTTTCTTTACAACTCCTCAACAGGAACATGTCAACAGTCTGGAATCCATAAAAACAGAATTAAATCTAACCACAGAAAAACGTCATGAGCTAGAGAAACGCTTGCAACAGGCACGCGAAGAAAAGGAAAGCATAAGTTCAGCTTTAGATGAGGCTTCAGATCGTATTCACATGCTTGAGAGGCATGCTCGGGAACAGGAAACAAAATTAGAGGTATTTTGTTGTTGAAATGAAGTTGATGAAGTGTTTAAAGTAGTGTTATCATTTTTTTTAAAGAATTGAACTGATATTTTTTCCATTATCTTTTGCTAAAAATATTTCTTTTTTTGCGTTGTTGTTTTTTAAAAAGAAATTATTTATTTATCAAGAAAAAAAATAAAAAAAATGTTAATTTATATTTTTATGTATTTGCACTACAGACGAGCAAAATTATTAACCCTTTAAAAAACATTAACGATATTTTTAGTAAATTCCCGATATTTGGTTTTTATAATATGTTTCAATTCCCACTTTCAGACCACCTTGCAGGCTTTAGAAAGAGCCACCCGAGAGAATAATGTGCTCAGTGAGCGTTTGGGAGCGGTAAGTAATCTTTATTAAACAAAATTTTTTTTTAAATCACGAATTTATTCATGAAATTTTTTTTCCAAATTTATTCTCAAACTAAATCTAATATTAAAAACAAAATCTTTATAAAACTCCATTGCATATACAATTAACTCCAATTATTCTTACAAAAACATTTCCATCACAAACTTTTTACTAAAAGGATAATTATTCTGGTTCCACCGGTAAAAAGTCCCTACAATTCGAAATGGAATGCGATGAAGATGAGGCCAGTTTCTCGGAAGATGGTAAACCCTCACAAATCTGGGTAGAGGCTCGTTCTGTGTATATACAATTAAAATCTCTGGTAGATTCTTTAAAAATTGGTCATGATGATGACTCAGGTAAGTTTCCGGGAATCCGTTTCCTCCCATTCTCTTGTCGTTTGCATGATTTTCTTTTCGTTATATGTCAGTAGTTAGTATTTTATAATTTTGCCTTGTGATATTTGAAACCTTCAAGGTTTTACAGGTTTAAATTCGGACATATCATTGGATTTGGAATCTATGGATAATACCATCTCCACCAATGGCAATAGTGAAGGTGGTCATAATGCCATCAATTTCCGCCAGGGCATGCTGTCGGCCATGTCTGATGAACTGACACGTTTATTGCTAAATCTTGATGCGGGCAATTTCAAAAAGATGCTGGATCAAACTAGGAATTTGGTTTTGGAACAGGAGGATGAAATTAAGAGATCTCATCAATTGATACAACAGCTAGAAGCTAAGGTTGGTAACCTATATAAATGAACTAAAAATGAAATTTAATATCTTTTTTTTCAGTTGGCTGTCACCGACGTTGAATTAACCAATGTTAAGGAGGAAAGAGATCAAGCCCGTGGCGATTTGGTCGACACCACCGATCGTGATGAATTATTGGCTAAAGCCCAAAAAGAACGTGATAGTGCTACTGAAAGACGCACCAAGGCTGAAGTTGAATTGGCCAAAACTCGTGTGGAACTCATGCAGGCCAATTCTCAATTATTGGAATCTATTCAACAAAAGGTGGAATTATCACAACAATTGGAACAGTGGCAGGTTGGTTGGAATATTGATATACATTTCTTTTAAACTTTTTCTGTTATAGTTCTGTTCTAGATCTGTTGTAGTTCTGTTCTGTTCTAGTTCTAGTTCTGTTCTAGTTCTGTTCTAGTTCTGTTCTAGTTCTGTTCTAGTTCTGTTCTAGTTCTGTTCTAGTTCTGTTCTAATTCTGTTCTAGTTCAGTTCTAGTTCTGTTCTAATTCTGTTCTAGTTCTGTTCTAGTTCTGTTCTAGTTCTGTTCTAGTTCTGATCTAGTTCTGTTCTAGTTCTGTTCTAGTTCTGTTCTAGTTCTGTTCTAGTTCTGTTCTAGTTCTGTTCTAGTTCTGTTCTAGTTCTGTTCTAGTTCTGTTCTAGTTCTGTTCTAGTTCTGTTCTAGTTCTGTTCTAGTTCTGTTCTAGTTCTGTTCTAGTTCTGTTCTAGTTCTGTTCTAATTCTGTTCTAGTTCTGTTCTAGTTCAGTTCTAGTTCTGTTCTAATTCTGTTCTAGTTCTGTTCTAGTTTCTGATCTAGTTTCTGTTCTAGTTCTGTTCTAGTTCTGTTCTAGTTCTGTTCTAGTTCTGTTCTAGTTCTGTTCTAGTTCTGTTCTAGTTCTGTTCTAGTTCTGTTCTAGTTCTGTTCTAGTTCTGTTCTAGTTCTGTTCTAGTTCTGTTTCTAGTTCTGTTCTAGTTCTGTTCTAGTTCTGTTCTAGTTCTGTTCTTTCTAGTTCTGTTCTAGTTCTGTTCTAGTTCTGTTCTAGTTCTGTTCTAGTTCTGTTCTAGTTCTGTTCTAGTTCTGTTCTAGTTCTGTTCTAGTTCTGTTTGTTCTAGTTCTGTTCTAGTTCTAGATCTGTTCTAGTTCTGTTCTAGTTCTGTTCTAGTTCTGTTCTAGTTCTGTTCTAGTTCTGTTCTAGTTCTGTTCTAGTTCTGTTCTAGTTCTGTTCTAGTTCTGTTCTAAGTTCTGTTCTAGTTCAGTTCTAGTTCAGTTCTAGTTCTGTTCTAATTCTGTTCTAGTTCTGTTCTAGTTCTGTTCTAGTTCTGATCTAGTTCTGTTCTAGTTCTGTTCTAGTTCTGTTCTAGTTCTGTTCTAGTTCTGTTCTAGTTCTGTTCTAGTTCTGTTCTAGTTCTGTTCTAGTTCTGTTCTAGTTCTGTTCTAGTTCTGTTCTAGTTTCTGTTCTAGTTCTGTTCTAGTTCTGTTCTGTTTTCTAGTTTCTGTTCTAGTTCTGTTCTAGTTCTGTTCTAGTTCTGTTCTAGTTCTGTTCCAGTTCTGTTCTAGTTCTGTTCTAGTTCTGTTCTAGTTCTGTTCTAGTTCTAGATCTGTTCTAGTTCTGTTCTAGTTCTAGATCTGTTCTAGTTCTGTTCTAGTTCTGTTCTAGTTCTGTTCTAGTTCTGTTCTAGTTCTGTTCTAGTTCTGTTCTTGTTCTGTTCTAGTTCTGTTCTAGTTCTGTTCTAGTTCTGTTCTAGTTCTGTTCTGTTCTAGTTCTGTTCTAGTTCTGTTCTAGTTCTGTTCTAGTTCTGTTCTAGTTCTGTTCTAGTTCTGTTCTAGTTCTGTTTTAGTTCTGTTCTAGTTTCGTTCTAGTTCTATGCTAGTTCTGTTCTAGTTTATGTTCCGGTTCTTTTTTCTACTTCTGTTATAGTTCCTCTTTTTATTTAAATTTCTACGTTTTAAGTATATTCTTTAATCCAATTTTGAATTTTGTTTTTTTTTTTTTTCTTCCAGATGGACATGCAAGAACTCATCGAAGAGCAAATGCCGCTCAAAAATGATTAACAATCGTAAAGTGCAAACGGCCGGAACCTCAACAAACCAGTGCTGCTGCTAATTTTAGCCAAACGTTGGTCCAACTACAAACTCTGGAGCCTCTTTCAACGGTAATCTAATAACATTGAAATGGTGGCGCTATGCGTCTATAATTTTAATATAATGTAAAAGCTTTTAATTAATTTTATATACAATATACTTATACTTATTTTTTATTATTATTATTTTTTAATTTGTATAAACACAATTACATAATTTTATTGAGAATTCTTTTTAATTAAGTACTTAAACACAAGTAGTAATTACTGACAGACAAGCAGACATTTTATATATAGTAAAATTAATTATTAATTGTGTAAATTTTAACTAAATGAGTTTAAATGATAAAAAAAGTAAAACCTAGCAAAATTTGGGTTTTTAAGGAAAATTAAAAAAAGACAAAATATTTAACTAAATATAACTAAAAAAATGTACCTTTTTTGTAATTTAAAATCAAAACTTTTTACCTTTTTAAACAAAAAAAGTTTTAATAATCATAAGAAATCTAATGGAATATATTAAGATTTTTGGTTTTTGATTTTATTCAAATTTTATAATTGATTTTTTATTATTATTTTATTAACAATTTAGAAAAACATTAAGTGAAAACATTAACGCTTTTTTATATTATGTATGTATTTAAAATTTTTATGTTTTTTTAATTAAGTTTTTAATTAGAAAGTAAAAAAAATTAACAAAATATGAAAATGTAGAAAAATTTTTAAACTTTTTAATTAAACAATTTTTATGGAACTTTAAAAAAGATTTTGAGAGTCCGAGATATCAAAATATTTAAAGTAAATATTAAAATTTTGTTTAAAAAGAGTTTAAAACATACCCAAAGGTATGGTTTTTCCAACTTTTTAGTATTTTGTTATTTTTTTTTATTAAAAACTTTATAATATGCCTTATATTAATCTCTTTTTAATAAAATAACTTAAAAATACTTAAAACTAAATTTCTAAAAAAATCAAAAAAAAAAAACGTTGTAGCACAACATATCGCTTAAAAAAAATTCTGGTTAAGTTTATTTAAAAAAAAAACTAAAATGTTAAAAAAATTAAAAAGAAAAATTCTCAAAGAATTTTTTCAAAAAACAAGTTATTTTTTAAAACAAAAAACAACTACAACATGATTTACATAAAAATTAAAAAAAAAACATAACATATTTTTTAATAACTTAAATAAGTTAGAATTAAGTAAAGCACGAAATCAAAGCAAAGATTTTTTTAAATAATATAATAAAATATATTAAACAAACATTTAAAATTATATAAAAAATATATAAAAATAATTTCATTTTTTTTAGAAAAAAAGCTTTAATTTCACCTACTTGCCTTAATTCTGACAATGAAGCAAAAACAAACAAAAGAAATGACACTTAATATTTAAAAAAAACAATATAAATACAAAACAAAAACTAACATTTAATTAATTAATTGTAAGTAAATGTTATATAAATAATTTAATAATAATAAAATAACAACTACCTTTAAACAAAAAAAATAATAATAAAATCATTTATTTAGTATAAAATGTATTTATTCTTTGTTATTATTTAGTGATTTAGTTTAAGTATTGTTCAATTCTAGTTCAGTTCCAGTTGTGTTCTAGTTCAGTTCTAGTTCAGTTCTAGTTCAGTTCTAGTTCAGTTCTAGTTCAGTTCTAGTTCAGTTTTAATTCAGTTCTAGTTCAGATCTAGTTCAGTTCTAGTTCAGTTTAAGTTCAGTTCTAGTTCAGTTCTAGTTCAGTTTCTAGTTCAGTTCTAGTTCAGTTCTAGTTTCTAGTTCAGTTCTAGTTCAGTTCTTGTTCAGTTCTAGTTCAGTTCTAGTTCAGTTTTAGTTCAGTTTTAGTTCAGTTTTAGTTCAGTTCTAGTTCAGTTCTAGTTTCAGTTCTAGTTCAGTTCTAGTTCAGTTCAGTTCTAGTTCAGTTCTAGTTCGGTTCTAGTTCAGTTCTAGTTCAGTTCTAGTTCAGTTCTAGTTCAGTTCTAGTTCAGTTCTAGTTCAGTTCTAGTTCAGTTCTAGTTCAGTTCTAGTTCAGTTCTAGTTCAGTTCTAGTTCAGTTCTAGTTCAGTTCTAGTTCAGTTCTAGTTCAGTTCTAGTTCAGTTCTAGTTCAGTTCTAGTTCAGTTCTAGTTCAGTTCTAGTTCAGTTCTAGTTCAGTTTCTAGTTCAGTTCTAGTTCAGTTCTAGTTCAGTTCTAGTTCAGTTCTAGTTCAGTTCTAGTTCAGTTCTAGTTCAGTTCTAGTTCAATTCTAGTTCAGTTCTAGTTCAGTTCTAGTTCAGTTCTAGTTCAGTTCTAGTTCAGTTCTAGTTCAGTTCTAGTTCAGTTCTAGTTCAGTTCTAGTTCAGTTCTAGTTCAGTTCTAGTTCAGTTCTAGTTCAGTTCTAGTTCAGTTCTAGTTCTAGTTCAGTTTTCTAGTTCAGTTCTAGTTCAGTTCTAGTTCAGTTCTAGTTCAGTTCTAGTTCAGTTCTAGTTCAGTTCTAGTTCAGATCTAGTTCACATCTAGTTCAGTTCTAGTTCAGTTCTAGTTCTGTTCTAGTTCTGTTCTAGTTCTGTTCTAGTTCTGTTCTAGTTCTGTTCTAGTTCTGTTCTAGTTCTGTTCTAGTTCTGTTCTAGTTCTGTTCTAGTTCTGTACTAGTTCTGTTCTAGTTCTGTTCTAGTTCTGTTCTAGTTCTGTTCTAGTTCTGTTCTAGTTCTGTTCTAGTTCTGTTCTAGTTCTGTTCTAGTTCTGTTCTAGTTCTGTTCTAGTTCTGTTCTAGTTCTGTTCTAGTTCTGTTCTAGTTCTGTTCTAGTTCTGTTCTAGTTCTGATCTAGTTCTGTTCTAGTTCTGTTCTAGTTCTGTTCTAGTTCTGTTCTAGTTCTGTTCTAGTTCTGTTCTAGTTCTGTTCAAGTTCTGTTCTGTTCTAGTTCTGTTCTAGTTCAGTTCTAGATATTTTCTGATTCGGTCCTAGTTCTGTTTTATTTCTGTTCTAGTTTTTTCTAGTTCTAGTAAAGTTTAATTCAGTTCTAGTTCATTTTTAGTTCTTCTTCTGTTCTCGTTCAATTGTAGTTCCGTTATTTTTTAGTTTTAGCCGATTCTTTAATATTAAATTTGGGTATACGATCCTTTTTAGCCAAAATTTTGTTAGAGGAATCCTCAATATTAATACCATTTATAATAGTATTGATACGTTTCTCTATAACGCCTATAAAGAGTTTGACATTATGTGAGGTCATAGAGGTTTTTGACGAGAGTACATTTAATATGGGAGCATCATCACAAGATAATTGTCTGCAAAAAAATGATAAAATTAAAATTTGTATAACTTTTTTGAAAAATATATAAACTACTTGAATATTTCCGATATTCCCAATAACATTTGCTGCAAACGCAACTCTAAGATACGCAATTTTTCCTTGGCTTCATTATTTTGCAGTTCAGCCTTTTCCAGCTGTTCATTGAGGTAATCCAGAGCTTCAGTTTTCTGCAGGGTTTCCTTTTCTAGCAGTTCAGCCTTTTGCCGTTCTATAAAAGTAATACATAAAAGAGTTTTGTATTACCAATTAGTATTTTTTAAATTAATTTCCTCTTTACTTACCTATTTCATCCGATAACTCCTGGGTGGTATCATTTAATACCTCCACCTCATGACTCAATTCATTGACATAACTAAACAAAGCAAAATTTTCCTCTTCCTGTCTTTTAAACTGCACAGTTAACTTTTGAGTATCCGATTCCTGATAAAGTTCCTGTTATATAAAAAGAACACAAATTTGAGGAGGCGTGGCAAGTTTGTTTTGGACTAATTAAAAGTTTAATTCCTAATACATGTCTAAGTCAAATTTCAGCTTAAAAGCTTTAAAAACCTGGAAGCTATAGCTAACTGAATTTTAGTAGCTGAAAGTCAAAAGTGGGCGGAGGTTGTTAATTGCAAGTTTAGTATTTTGTTTATAACTCAGTAAATATAAAAGATATCCGGGTAATTTTGGTACCAAAGGAAAGAGGGGAAATTTAGCTTTAACATGGTTTCATATTTAAAGCCCACTGCCACGCCCTCTTCTTACTTAACCGTTGTATATTAATAATTCATAATTAAGGGGGGGGGGGAAAAGGGCGTGGCATATAATTTTTTTTCAAAATCTAAAACTTTATTTCCTTCTTTACCTGCATACCAAATTTCATTAAAAAAGCTTTTAAATTGTAGAAGTTATTTAAAGTTAAAGTTTAGTATCTGAATGCTACAAATTTTTAGTTGCAAAAATAGCCAATCGAAAAATACCAGGACAACAGAACTGAACAGCAAGTAAATTTTTGTAAACGATTTTTGGTTTTTTGTTAATAACTTTTAATTTACTTAATATTTTAATGAAATTCTTTTTGTGATGGATAGACTGGAATATGGCCTATCTTATGACTCTTAATTTGACAACCACTGCCACGCCCCTTTTTATATATAAAGTGTTTTATTATGAAAATTCGAATAACTTTCAAAGTAAAGTGTCTAACTGGAAATTTTTTTCATCAGTCAAAAGTTCAATTCTTATTTAATGTTTATGCAAAATTTTACTTAAAAAGCTTTAGAAATGTGAACGCTGTAGCGTGTTAAACTTTGCTATTCAAAAGCTACAAATGGGCGTTAAATCGGACAAAACTCAATTTTGGTTTTTTTCTAATAACTTTTAAGCTATAAAATATTTTAAAGAAATTCTTTTTGCTGGTAATAGAATGGAATATAGGCTTTCTTTTATTTATAAAATAAATTATCAAAGACACGCCCATTTCTATATATAAAGTGCTTTGTATTAAAAATTGTATAACATAAGAAGTAAAACATCTAGATGAATCTGTTTTGCATTTATAACAAGTTCAATTCTTATTTAATGTGTATGTAAACTTTCATTAAAAAATTTTAAGAAATGTTAAAGTTTTAACGATATGAAGTTAAGTATCCAAAAGCCATAAAAGGCTTAAAATTGTTTAAAACTCTATTTTGGTTTTTGTTAATAAATATCTTGTTAAACAAGATATTTTGTTGTTTTTATAACCATTAAAAAGAGTGTAATTTTCGCTTTATTATAGTAGAAATATTTAACGTTAACTGCCACGCCTTCTTTGGTTTTAAAGATAATTTGTTATATATAATAATAACATAAAATATTAAGTAAATAAGAGGCGTGGCAAAACATGATTTATACAAGTTAAAAGTTTAATTCGTAGTTTATGTGTAAGTCACATTTCATCTTAAAAGCTTTAAAAACCTAAAAGCTATAGCTAATTGAAGATTGATATCTAAAAGTATAAATGTGGGCGGATGGGTGTAATTGGAATGTTGATGTTTTGTTAATAACTTAGTTGATATAAAAGATATGAAAATAATTTTGATACCAGAGGAAAGAGGGGAAATTTAGCTTTAGCATGGTTTCATATTTAAAGTCCACTGCCACGCCCTCTTCTTACTAAAATGTTGTATATTGCTAATTCATAATTAGGACGGGGAAAAAGGGCGTGGCATATACTTTTTTTCTATAATCTAAAACTACATTTCCTTCTTTACCTCCATACCAAATTTCATTAAGAAAGCTTTAAAATTGTAAAAGTTATTTAAAATTAAAGTTTAGTGTCTGAAACCCCTAAATTTTTAGTTGCAAAAATAGCCAATCGAAAAATACCAGGACAACAGAACTGAACAGCAAGTAAATTTTTGTAAACGATTTTTGGTTTTTGTTAATAACTTTAAATTTACTTAATATTTTAATAAAATTCTTTTTGTGATGGTTAGAGTGGAATTTGGCCCAACTTATAGTTTAAAATTTTTTGTCCTAAGCCACGCCCCTTTTTTATTATAATGTTATTTATATTTAATATTTGAATAACTTAAAAAGTATCAAGTCTAGATAATTATTTATTTCATTAATAAAATGTTCAATTCTTGTTTAATGTCTGTAGTAAATTTCAGCTTAAAAGCTTTTGAAACGTTAAAGCTGTGGCGTGTTAAAATTTGCTCTTTAAACATGCAAAATGGGCGAAAATTTGGAAAAAATACGTTGATAGTTTTTTGTTAATAACTTTAGTAATATGAAAGCTAGAATAATTATTTTTTTACTAATGAAAAGAGTATAAATTCAGCTTTAGTATGGCTTATATTTTGAGTGGACAATGCCACGCCCCTTTTTTATAAACTTTGATTTAGTATGAAATTCTTATTTTTAAGCAAAAGTAGAGAGCGTGACACAGTTTTTGTTGTATAAATAAAAAGTTTGAGTCTTGTTTTATGTCAATGATAAATTTTAGCTTAAAAGCTTTGAAATTATGCAAGCTTTAGTATATTAAACTTTGCTATCTAAAAGCTTAATGGGGGCGGATTTTAAGAAATTTTCTTAAATGTTTTTTTTTAATAACTTTGTAAATATGACAGCTAGAAAGCTGATTTATTCACTAATATAAAGAAGAGATATTTAGCTTTGTTATAGCTTTTTGAAAGTTAAAACAATAAAGCTTTTTGTGGAAAAACTTGCTTTAGCCATTGAGATAATTACCTTCATACGATCTATTATTTCTTTATATTCCGCCAGTTGTCTTTCGAAAGCCTCCTTCTGTGCTAATTTCTTATCACTTTCTCTTTGTTCCAGTTCTGGATTAAGACGTTTTTGGCCTTTTATATCAAAGAATTTTTGTAATTTGGCATCATGCTCCAGACGTCTTTGCATTTCACGCATTTCCTGATGAAACAAGAACAAATATTGAAAAAAATTTTCAAAATTTTAGATTTCTAAAAATATTCCAAAATTTTAGTTAATTTCTACCTGTATATGCATAATTTTATCATTTTCATTGCGATCTTTTAAAACCTGCAGCTTATTACACAATTCCTCACGCTGATCATAAGCCAAAGTAGACTGATCGATTAAGTCCATTATATACTTTTTACCCTCATTGAATTGGGTCACCATAGATTGCCACATTTCATTGAAATTGGCTCTAAATTAAAAATTCAATAGAAAATTTAAATTTGTCTTTAAATTTTGTCTCTCTTACCTATCCTGCAGCATATGATTAATAGAGTCTCTTAACTTTGAATTCTCTGTCAATACATCACTGCATTTTTTGTTTACCACATCTAAACGATTCTCCAGTTTGACCACACTTTTCTGTACCTTACATATAGTATCCTTATAACAACTATCGGGTACCTCTAGTTTACGCAAACCATCAATTTCCTTTTCCATCTAAAAAGAAACTTGCAAATTAAGAATAAACTTCATTTCGCTAAGAAATCTACCTTTTTTATATGACCCTCCAATTCCCAAAGATTTATACGCTCACTGGCTAATATACGTTGAACTTCGGCCTCTTGGTTTTGTAAATATATTAGTTTTTTCTCCTTCTGCAAATTGAACTCATATTATATATTTCGTATTTTTAATCCTTTTAATTTCTCTTACCGAAACATTCTTTTTGGCATGAGTTCCTCCTTCCAAAGTTGTAATTTCATTGGTCAACTGTTTGTGTTCCTGCTGCAAGACACTGATAATATGATTTTGTTTTTTCAATTGTTTAGTTTTATAGTCCAATAAACTTCTTAACTCCAACTGTAATGTTCTCAACTTTAAAAAGAAACAAATTTTTATTAAGAAATTCTTGAATAAAAACTACATTTTGTGTTTTTCCCCTCCGCCAACCTGTCTTTGTAAACGTTGTAATTCAGCATTGGCAGATTCTTCCAATTCTGTTTGTCCATTCATTATAGAAATAAAACATAATTAAACTTCTTTAAAAAAATCCTTAATTTTCAATATTTTTCTGGGCTTTTAATGAAATACAATGAAAAATAATATATTGTTGCCTTGGCAACCTTGTTAATGTTATTAAACAAAGTGGCAACGCCTTTGTAACAAAATAACGGTATCTTCTAATAAAAGAAATAAATATAAGGATCTTTTTTGATTAGTTTATATTATATTTAACAAGATTTTTATTTTTAATAATTTTATGCTGAAATTTGCTACAGATAACAAACAAGACTTAAACTTTTTATGTATTAAAAAAATTTTTGCCACGCCCCCTTTTTCTTAATTAAATATAAATTTTTGTAATAATTCATAATTTTAAAAAGAAGCCGTGTTACTGTTAACAAAAAATTATAAGCCGTTTACACAAAAAGGGGCGTGGCATATTTCTTGAAATTTTATATCACAAGAAAGCCCATATTCCACTCTAACCATCACAAAAAGAATTTTATTAAAATATTAAGTAAATTTAAAGTTATTAACAAAAAACCAAAAATCGTTAACAAAAATTTACTTGCTGTTCAGTTCTGTTGTCCTGGTATTTTTCGATTGGCTATTTTTGCAACTAAAAATTTGTAGCATTCAGATACTAAACTTTAACTTCAAATAACTTTTACAATTTAAAAGCTTTCTTAATGAAATTTGGTATGTAGATAAAGAAGGGAATGTAGTTTTGGATTTTGTAAAAAAATATAAGCCACGCCCTTTTTCCCCCTCTTAATTATGAATTAATAATATACAACGTTTAAGTAAGAAGAGGGCGTGGCAGTGTGCTTTAAATATAAAACCATGTTAAAGCTAAATTTCCCTTCTTTCTTCTGGTACCAAAATTATTTTCATATCTTTTGTATCAACTGAGTTATTGGCAAAACATCAAAATTGCAATTACACACTTCCGCCCACTTTTATACTTTCAGATACCAAACTTCAATTAACTATAGCTTTTAGGTTTTTAAAGCTATTAAGCTGAAATTTGACTTCAACCTAAACTAGGAATTAAACTTTTAATTTTTATAAATAATTTTTTGCCACGCCTCTTATTTACTTAACATTTGAACTTGCAAGTATTTATAACAAATAATCTTTCAACAAAAATAAGGCGTATATATAAACGTTAAATATTTATGCCATAATAAAGCTAAAATTCCGCTCTTTTCAATGGTTAAGAAATCATCAAAATATCTTGTATAACAAGAGATTTATTAACAAAAAACCAAAATAGTGTCTTAAACTATTTTAAGCCCTTTGTGGCTTTTCGATACTTAACTTCATATCGCTAAAACTTTAACATTTCTTAAAATTTTTAAATGAAATTTTGCATAAACAATAAATGGGAATTGAACTTGTTATAAATAAAAAACAGATTCTTCTAGATGTTTTACTTTTCATGTTATACAATTTTTATTACAAAGCACTTTATACATAGAAATGGGCATGGCTTTGGTAATTTATTTTATAAACAAAAGAAAGCCCATATTCCACTCTATCACCAGCAAAAAGAATTTCTTTAAAATATTTTATAGCTTAAAAGTTATTGGCAAAAAACCAAAATTCAGTTTTGACCGATTTAACGCCCATTTGTAGCATTTGAGTAGCAAAGTTTAACACGCTACAGCTTTTACATTTCTAAAGCTTTTTAAGTAAAATTTAGCATAAACATTAAATATGAATTGAATTTTGTTTTAATGAAAAAAATTTTCTGTTAGACACTTTACTTTGGGAGTTATTCCAATTTTCATAATTAAACACTTTATATATAAAAAGGGGCGTGGCAGTGGTTGTTAAATTTAGAGTCATAAGATAGGCCATATTCCAATCTATCCATCACAAAAAGAATTTCTTTAAAATATTAAGTAAATTAAAAGTTATTAACAAAAAACCAAAAATCGTTTACAAAAATTTACTTGCTGTTCAGTTCTGTTGACCTGGTATTTTTCGATTGGCTATTTTTGCAACTAAAAATTTGTAGAATTCAGACACTAAACTTTAACTTTAAATAACTTCTACAATTTAAAAGATTTTGTAATGAAATTTGGTATAAAGCTAAATATGGAAATGAAGTTTTAGATTTTGGAAAAAAATTGTGCCACGCCCCTTTTTTTCTTGAGATTTTTAAATTTAAATAATAAACACAGCTTTACTGAATTATTGTAAATGAAGTATTGCAACCTTATATATGTGATTAAAGCTTAAATTCTACTCTTTTACTTGTTGAAAGAATTATCTTAATAGCTTTAAGAGTTTAAAAGTTATAGCTTAAAAACTGAAATAGTTATTAAATCTTATATTTAAAACTGCCAAAATACGTTAACTAAAAAGTGCTGCCAAGTTAGTGCTAACTATTTACATTAGCCATGTGGCAGCTTTATTAAACAGCTGTTAATGACACCATCTGCTAAAACCGTAAAAACAAGGTTATGTAAAACACAACAAAAGAACTTTAAAACAGAAATATTACATATTTTTTAGAGAAATTTGTATAAAAATTAAATAAATAACATAAAATATGGTGTCTCCAACTTTGGCCTTGTGTGTAAGATCCCGAGGACCCGATGAATTTTGGCGTAAACGTAAAATTTTCAAACTGGCTGCGGTATGTTAAGAAATCTTAATAAATTGTATAAAAGTTAATGCAAATTTATGAAAATGTTTAGCACTTTCGTGGACGCAGAAGGAATGTTTTCTCCATTGCAGTGCGTAATGTACACAGGGCTTTGGTTTATGCCACCAAAGGCAGGAAGTTGAAGAAATTGGATATGGCAGCGGTAATATATAAATCAACAGCATTTTAGTAACAATTTAAAAATTACATTGTTTCACTTAGCTATGGACCACCAGAGTACAAGCCGGTTGTGAACAATATGGTGTTACCTTGGATGCCTTCAAAGAGAGTTTAACACGCAGCAATATTTTGTTAAATAGGTGAGAATTTCTCAAGAATTTTGAAGTTTCAAATATCAAACTTGTTTCTTTGCAGGAAAATCTTATCAGACTTGGCTATTTGGGAACCTCGTTCTTTTGAGGCTTTAGTTAAGCTATCACGCGAAAGAGCTGTAGTGCAATCATTGCCCGGTATTAATGAAAGATCTGTTATGAATCAAGTATACGGTTTAGCTAATTTGCAAATAAAATAATCTGTTCAGTTTCATACATATTTTAAGTGTTTTTCTTTTCAAGTAATAAACTTAATTGTTTTTAATAAGAAAATAAAGCGTAAAACCGTTTTATTTATTTTCATTTACATAAAAATACACAAAATTCCAATTTGCTCGAGATTAAAATGGATAACAACTCTCCCTTGCAAATCTAATGGAATTTCTTGTTTTTCTTTATAAATATAAATGGAATTTACAAACTAAATTATAGAGCTAACGGCTCAGCCTTAATAAATTAAAGGCTAAGTTGGATTGATCAAAAAAAAAAAAATACATAGAAATTATTTAAAGTTAATAAAAAAAACGAAATCAGATGATTACAAAAATAATTATGATTAGATTACAACAAATGCTGGTGGTTTGTTCTATAAATTCTATTCTACTTTAGCCAAGATATCAGATTCACGGAACAACAAGTATTCTTTTTTGTCTTCCAATTCAACTTTGGTGCCACCATATTCGGGCAACAAAACGCGGTCACCAGCTTTAACATCCATGGGGATTGTAGCACCAGTTTGCTAAAATGATAAAAAAACCATAAGTAAAAATTTCTAGAAACTTTGACTTTCAAAATATGAAATGAAACTTACAGCATTTCTGGCACCGGGTCCTACGGCCACAACAGTACCGTGCATCATTTTGCCTTGGGCTTTTTCGGGTAAAACAATACCGCCCTTGGTGGTGGTCAAAGTTTCAGCACGTTGTACCAAGATACGGTCCAACATGGGGATGATTCTCTTAACTGCATTGGAAGCCTTAAATTATGACAAAAAAATTCACATTTAACCAAAAAATTGTTATAAATTTCAAATTATTCATTAAAATACATTCAAATTGTATTAAAATCTTTCATTTGTCAAACAATTTTCATTTACAAATCTTTTTACAAAGTTCTAAAATCAAAAGTTATCACTAAATTTCCAATTGTTTCTATATTACACAACACTTTGTTGACTATAACTGCCGGCCTCGCACATCTTTTACTTTATCACTTATAAAAAAAAACACTAAAGACACATCATAGAAACATCGAGAATGTTTTCAAATTTTCTTAAACTTTCAATTATTGAACAATTAAATGTTTGTAAACATTTTTTTATTGAGAAAAACTCACCATTTCTGTTTAATTTGTTTTAATTAAGGCGAGAAAATTAAATTAATAAAAATTGTGCAAGAAATTTCAAGAATTTTTTGCGTAAATTTGCTTAATTTTCGCACACGTGCGGTTAAGACAACTGATTATTCGATAATGAAGTTGAAATGAAAATTTCTGGCAGAATTGTCACTTATTTGCGTTATATACAAAAGCTGTGTGATGCAAAACAGTGTTCATTATGAATATGGCAGCACTTTAATAGTTTACTGTAGAATTAAGGTGCTGCCAAGTTTGTAAAACAAACAAAAAAAAACGCTAAGTTCAAATTTAAGTATAAATATAGTTAAAATTTAAAAAAATTGAATTTTATAAAAAAATTAGACAATTTTCTATTCAAAATAGATTTTTAATTATTTTAAAATGCATTCAATCGAGAATAACAAAGATATTTTTTTTAATATAAGTTCAATCGAAAAAAAACTGTAAAAATCTGTATTCGATCAGAAATTCTTTATAAATTAGAAATTCAAAAAAAAAAATTGTATATAAAACCTAAAATAATCTCTAATCAAGAAAACTGTCAATATAATATATTAAAAATGAATTTTTAAAAAATATATAAAATTTATAAAAAATTGTGATAATCTCGAAATTTTATGAAAAAATTATTTTAATATGAAAAATCTTAATTAGGCTCTAGTTCCTTAAATATTTGTATAATTGAAAATAAGAAGTTTCACAGAAATGTGAAACTTCTTAAAAATTCCATCTTAACCCAATCGACTTTAGTTTCATTAATAAAGAGTCAATTAGGAATATAGTGAAAACCACTTCGAAATTCTTTCTATCAATCATTTATTTATTTATTAACAAAATCCTAAAATCTCTGATCACGAGTGTAAATTTTATCTGTGATAAAAGATTAAATTTTATAAAAAAAAACATTTTAGCAACTTAAAAGAAATAAACTTATTTAAAATTTTTTTAATTTTAATTCATTATTTTTTCGAATTACTTTTCTATTTATTTCTATTTTTTACTTCTTTTAATAAAAAGTGCATATTTCAGCGATTATTGCTCTACTGGCAACACTGTCAATACATCTACCGATTACTTATTGAGTAACTAATGTCACATACAACAACACTTGTATTTTGAAGTTTCTTTTATAAACTAAAAAAATACACGTGTTTGTGTTTGCTGGAAGTAAAACGTGAAAATCTTGTGAATTTTTTATTAATTTTTATAAATTTATCAATAAAATGGGCAAAATTAAGAAGGAACCTGTTGATGAAAGTGTTACCGAAGTGGGTAATGTTAGCGTTAAGGAGGAGGATAACTATGATGATAAACTTAAGTATGTAAATGCTGTGGCACAACCCATGGCCAGCAAGAAGATTGCCAAGAAATGTTATAAATTAATTAAAAAGGCCATGAAACATAAAACCTATGTACGCAATGGTCTCAAGGATGTACAAACCAGACTACGTAAAGGAGAAACTGGGTAAGTTAAAGGGGGAAAAACACACATTTTCAATATGGAATTTGTGTTAACATGTTGAAAATATGGTATTTTTCTTTTTCCTTATAGTTTGGTTATCTTTGCTGGTGATGTTACCCCCATTGATGTTATGTGCCACTTGCCTGCCGTTTGTGAGGAAAAGGGCATCTCCTATGTTTATACACCCAGCCGTGCTGATTTGGGTGTCGCGATGGGTGTTAGACGCGGTACCGTTGCTTTATTAATACGTGAAAACGAAGACTATAAAGATTTATATGATGAAGTTAAACAGGAAATTTCCACCTTATACTGTCCCGTTTGAGATAACAAAAATGTAAAGCCTACAAACTCTTTATTTCATTTTAGTTATTAAGCTATTTTTTAAGTCTTAACAAATTTATAGAAAACAAATAATAAAAAATTACAAGTTTTTTTTGTAACAACACTGCAATTGAACCGTTTGTTATTTGGTTTTTTAGTGAAACTCGGTGTTTTTTTAGCTTGTCCCTTTGGGATCTTTTTTTTATTTTTTATAACTTTTTTTCTTATTTTTTTCATATATAATTAATTTTTAAAAATTTTTTATTCTTACTAAAATTACTGAAATACATAGATAGATTTTTTTTGTTTTTAATTACACTGAGTTTTTTATATAGATATTTTTTGTTTTGTTTTATTTTTCACTTAATTTTATACAATTTTTAGACTACTTTGTGAAAAGAGAAACGATAAATTGTTTAAAAGAAGTAAAACTAAAAACAAATCTTTAGATTAATTAACAAAAAAAGTACAGTTACAAAGAAAACAATTGAACTTTGTGTTGAGTTTGTTTAAAGGAAATAAGATGTTGTGGGAAAATCTTGTTCCAAAAAGAATAGGCCAAGGGTTTAGAAGAAATTCTTAAGGAAATTTTGGAATTACTAGATAAAGGCAATGTTTTATTCTTAGCAAAACTGTTTGATTATAGGTCAGTATTCTAAGATTTGGCTGGTACCAACTTTTTTTCGCTTTTATTGAAGAAAAATAAAGCTAGGAAATGCATTGAATATATATCAATAAGTCTTATGGACTATACACATTGAAAATATTAGAATAATACATATAAAGGGGAATATATGCAACATGCAAAGATGTTATGGTAGAAACTCAATTTCGATTCAGAGAAGAAGGACCCGATTCTCAATCGGCCAAATATTGTTAACTCAGCAACAGCTGTATCAACCGGAAGTTTTTTCTCAGGGAAGAACTCCTTCTTCAGAACTGTGGGGATGTATAAAAGGTTGTTTTTTATACTTCTTCGATGTAATATCACATCAACTCTGCTATTGCCCTGCATTCGCTGAAAGCATGAAGGAGATTTCTGGAATAGGTCTGAAGAATATCCTATGTTTTATCAATGAAACCGGTTTGTTTAGTTGTGAAAGCAGAGAGTGACATTAGAACACACATCCTGCGACCACAAGGGTAACACAACGGGACCAACATAATGGAGCCAAGAGAGCTACTTTTCTAGCAGCTGCCCTCGATACCTAACACATGCTTCATTGATTATAAAACGACATTTAATGTACGTCAGATCCAACCAGACGCAAAACAACACTGAAGATTTATAAAATTGATGTAGAAAAAGTGAAAAGTTACAAAAGTCTTAAGCATGCACTCTTTCAATATAGAAATATACAGTATATACACGATATAAATCGGTAGTTAAAGTCTTTTTACGCAAAAGGAGTGAAAACTTTTGAAATTTTAATGTCAAATTGTCAAGTTTTTAAAAGACATTGGACTGATAGTTTCAAATGAGAACGAACGTTCTAGGAAGTATGAATCTTGATAGACAGTTTATTAAAACCATTGAAAATCGAAAGGCCGTCTATCTAGGACGAGGCATATAGAAATGTACAGTATATACGATATACAAAATCGTTAGTCGAAGTCTGCTCACATAACAAGAGTGAAAACTTTTAAAATTTGAATGTCAAGTTAACAAGTTTTGAAAAGATCTTTGTCTGATAAGAGTTTCAAATGAGAACGAACATTCTAGGAATTATAAATCTTGAAGGGCAGTTTATTAAAACCATTGATAATCGAAAGAACGTCTATATCAGTATAGAGTCACGATATAAATCATTACTTAAAGTCTGGTCACGTAAAAGTAGACAAAGTTTTTGAAATTTGAATGTCAAGTTGAAAAGTTTTGAAAAGAACTTGAACTGATAGAGTTTCAAATGAGAACGAACATTCTAGGAATTATAAATCTTGAAGGGCAGTTTATTAAAACCATTGAAAAACGAAAGGCCGTCTATCTAAGACATACATACACCCCTATCGCGAATAGATGTGAAAATTTTGTTTTCTTAAAATTTTCATTACTCTCGAAGGGAAAATTCCTATCGTGAACTTGTTGTGAACAATTCATTCACAATAGTTGATTTTGTATGGAACAGCTGTTTAATGTTTACAAAATTTCGTCAAAAATTTTACAACAGTTGAATTTTTTCACCACAAAAAAGTTAGTGAGCGAAATAAGTGAATAGGGAAAATATTTCACGTGAAATAAAGTTTGGCGATAGGGGTGATTAACTTTTAGTGGAAGGAGTGCAAGGGGTAAAAAAAAGAAACAATCTGGCTGAAAAATATTCAAGATTGGAGCAAATAACGAGGTGAGAGGAATCTACTAAACGCTGTCAAATATTGAGAACTGACATTTTCTAGAGTTAAATAAATATTGTTGTGAAATTTATAAATTATGTGATGGCAAAAATTCGGAAATCAACTTAGCAACTAAAGAACAATAAACGAATGCCAATAATGGACATAATATTCTATTTTCTGCTGAAAAAATTAAAAAAATCAAGAAAAAAATAATAAATTCTAATTTTTAAAATATTTCAATAATAATTCAAAAAAATTTTATAATTTTAATTGAAATTAAAAGTTTTTGTTTTAATATATATATAAATAAAAAATAATATGTGTATTGTTTTTAACTCAATAATTACAATGTTTTGTTTTTTTTGTCACATTTTAATAGATTTTTTTTTTTGGGGGGGGGGGGGGGGGGATTTTAATTATATATTTTTTTTGTTTTCTTTTTTTATATATATATATTTTGTTAATTTTACATAAGCTTATATAAATTGTAGTTGATTTTTGTGGGTGTTTTTTTATTTTACTTTTAGTAAATGACAATAATAATTAAAAATATTTTATTTTTAAATTTATTAATTAATAATATTTTTAAAGAAGTTTTTTTTATTATGTATATGTAGGGGGTAATCATAAAAATGTACGACATAATAATGCTATATTTTTTGTTTTTATTTTATTTTTTTTATAAAGAAACATAATTTTTTTTTTTAATATTAATTATTATTTAATGCATAAATTTATATAAAAAAAGTGTTATATAATTATTTTTTTTTTAGTTTATATAAAGTTTAAGTAAGAAAAATTTTAAAATAGTTTAAAAATTAAAAACAAAAATTATATTTAAAGTTAAAGGAAAACTAATTTAATTTAAAAGTAAAAATATGAAAACAAAATTATAATTACACTAAGTTTAAGGGGGAGTTTGTTTTTAAGGTTATTATTATTTTTTTTTTTGTTTTTTATTTTATATAAATTGTTTATATTTTAGGAGGGAGTGGGGAGTTGTTTTTTTTTAATTATACAGTGTTTTTTGTTTTTTTTATAGTTTTATTAAAATTTTCTTTTTTATGGGTTTTTTTCATAATTTTTTTTTTGCGTTGTTAATTTTAGCTTATAGTTTATAGAGTCCTATATTTAAGTTTTACAATAAAAATCTTATAATATAAATTGTTTATATATATTTTTTTTTGTTGGTTTTCATTAATATTTTTGTTGGTTTTTTTTTCATTCATTTAAGTTTAAATTTACAAAGTTTGCAAAAAGTTTATTTTAGTGTTAATTTTTTTGTTTAAATAACATTTTTTTTTTAATTTATTGTTTATTTTTTTTTAATTTTCTTTTGCTATAAAATATTTTTTTTATACATTTAATAATTTTTTTTTTTAATTTTTGTTATAAAAGAGAAACTCAATTTTAGCTTAAGTTTATTTTGTTATTTTTTGTTGTTTTTTTTTTCTTTTTGTTTAATTTATAGCAAAAATATTTATTTTATTTCTATTTTTTTAATAATTTTTACGTTTTTTTTTTTTTGTTTTTTAATTTTAATATTTTTCAAAATTTATTTTAAATACAAAATTTTTAAGCAAGTTAAGCGTTTAATATTATAAAGAGCTGTTTTTTATTAAAACATAAAACATTATATTTTGTAAAAACTCTAACCTTAAAATATCTTTTAAATTTTTTTTCAAAAACTCTAACCTCAAACTATTTTTTTTTTTTTCAAAATTACAAAATTTTTGCAATATTTTCAAAAATTTTATTTAAATTAGTTAAAGAATTCAACAAAATATTTAAACAAAGTTAAAAATCTATTTTACTTTTACTCTAACCTCAAAATATTTTTAAAAAATTTTTCAAAAACTCTAACCTCAAAATGTATTTTTTTTTTCAAAATTACAAAATTTGCAAAAAAATTATATAAATTAGTTAAAGAATTTAACAATATAATTAACGTTTTTAAAAATCTATTTTTAAGCCTTTTTCTTTATAAAAAAGTAAATATTTATGTTTAAAAATTAAAATCTAACGTTTATAACCTCAAATTAAAAATAAAACTCAATTAAAATTGTTTTAATTTATCAAAACTAATTTGACCTTAATCCTTTAAGTTTATAGCTCAAAATGTTCAAATAAACTTTTAAATAAAAAATATGTGATTTTGATTTAAAGATTCTGTGAATTTATGTCATTTTGTTCAAAATGGTCAAAGTTGAATTTTTGTAAAAGTTAAAATATAACTTGAATGTTTTTAATTTAATAAATTTAAAAATAGACTTAAAAAAAATTTACTTTAAATTAGAAATAACATGACCTATGACCTTTGTTACCAAACAAAAAATTCTGATATATTTCATTAAATTAAACACAACATAATAAAGAACATTAAATAATTAATGTAAAGTGAGGATTTTGTAATATTTATAATCCAACTATAATGTGACCTTTGACCTTTGCTTGAAAATTGAGGCTTTTTCTGTTTTAATGTTAAAATATAACAATTTTATTAAAACAGACTTTAATATTTGTCACAAAAAGAGTTTATTGTGAAAAATTTAGCATATGACATGACCTTTGACCTATGACTCAAAATACAGATTTTTAATATTTTTAAATTGAAATTTAATAAGTAAATAAAAAATGGTATAAAATTAACCTTTAATAAGTTCAAAAGAGTCCTTTTAGTTTAATTTAACTTTAAACTATAAATAGAGTAACCTTTGACCTACTCTTTTTAAAGTTTGAAATGCTGAAAATAATGACTTTTAAGGTATTGAAAATGAGATTGAAAAATTCTTTAAAATATTGCCGTGAAAAAGTGGTTTGTGTGTGAAACTTACAAACCACTTACTGAGTGACCTTTGACCTTTGGATAAAAATATTGACTTTTGAGTTTTTTTTAAATTGAAAATGAGATTAGAAATTTCCCTAAAAAATGTAGTTATAAGAGATTTCTATTCAATTTAAACTTTAAACTACACATAGAATGACCTTTAATCTTTTTGCTTTTAAACAATGTTTTTTGATTATTTTTTGAAATGTATTTTTTAAATTTTATTTAAAATATGAATCATTTAATAGAAATTAGCATTTCTTCTGATATTTTTGAAATAGATGGTCTATTGCTTTATTTTCAATATTTTGTGCAAAACAATTTGGATTGAAAAAATTTAAGGAATTTTTTGAAAAGAAGGTAAGTCTTTTTAAATAATTTAATTTATAGAAAAGGACAAAATATTGAGCTTTAATTTGAAGGTTGAGATTGCAAACGTTAAATTTTAAATAAAATTACTAAAGATTAAAAAGAAGTTTCATAAAAAACTCTAAAAATGTTTTGGGACAATTTGCTAACTAGACAAGAAGTTATAGTTTTAGAAAGGTGACTTAATAGCTGGCTTAATAGAATTTTTGTTGCATTTTTAATCAAAAAAAAGGGAGCAACTATTGCTTAGGCAGTGGATTGGGTTAAATAATTTTATATTAAACAAAAATGCTTTAAAGTTTTAAGATAACAAAACAACAGCTCTTTTTATAACACTCAACTTTAACTTAGCTTTTTAACTTTGTTTTAAACATTAGGGGTTTAATTTTTTTGTTTTTTTTTATATTTTTATATATATTTTTTTCCGTGTGCATTATTATAATTTCTTATTAGTTTTATTTCTTACAAATTATTATAGTTTAAATAATTGTTTAATATATTTTGTTTGCAGTTTTTTTGTTTGTTTTTTTTTTTTATACTTAATTTTTTTCATTTGTTTATAATAACTTTAATATTAATAATGTTTGTTAATTAAACATATATATATTCAATAACTAAATTATTTTAATAATAATTCTTCATAATCAAAAAAAAGAGAACATTAAAATAAAGTCATTTAACGACTTAACACAAAAATCAAATAACAAGTTTCTTGCCAAACTTTTTATCTTCCAAAAATGGGCCTTTTAAAAAGTAAACGTGTTTGTGTTAATTAAATAAACTAAAAATTAAAAGTAATAATATACAAAAAAATAATATTAAAATAATTTTCAGCCTAAAAAGAAATGCATAAATTTAACTAAAAACTAAAAAAAAGAAAAATTTAAATTAAATTAAAAAAACTTCAATTTTTGTTAGCCAAAAAATAAAGGTCTCTCTCTCCTCTTCTCAAAAATTTTCTTCTAACCCTAAACGTTTCTTATTTAAAGGCCCGTTTTTTTCTAAGAAAAGTCTATTGAAACTTGTTTTTACCAAATTCTTATTTCTTATTGAAAATAATTATAAAAACCATTCGTACCTTGACCCAGTTCACGTATGGCAGCAAAGGGATCCTTTTCGCCGGCCTCAACACCTCCATTATTGGCAGCAGCTCCCACGGTTAGACCCAAACCTAAACCATTGCCACTTAGATTGGCCACCATAGAGTTGTGTGGAAAATTGTGTTGATGATGATTATGTTGATGCTGCTGTAGAGCAGCATCCGCTTGTTGTGGTCCTTGACTTAAGACGGCTGCATAAGTAGTATTACGATTATCACCACTACTTACCACCGGATTATTGGCAGGATGTTGTTGTGCTAAATTATTAGCCTGTTGCTGCTGTTGTTGCTGCTGCTGCTGTTGGAAATTTTGTGTATGAAATGTATTATTAATGCCATCGCCAAGACCAGCCACAAAAGCATTATTGCCCATAAACAAATCCATGTCATTCTTAAGTCCCGTAGCATTGAAATTATTGTAAAGTAATTTCTGTAAAGTGGTATTATTTTGCTGTTGATCTTGCTGGAATAATGCCTCAATTAAGGTGCTAGAACCAGTGGTTAGACCAGCTAAAATATCATTAGGACTGCCGGTAAGCATGTTCTCTGGTGTGGAGGAGGACAGAGAATGACCGCCAGTAGAATTACTAGAATTACCAGTGCTGTTGAGGTGATGATGTCCATTGCCCATGGGCAAACCCTGACGTCTGTACAGAGGCACAGAGGAAGAATTTGATGAGCTTGAACCACCACCGCCACCTCCTGGTGGACCACCCATTAAATAGTCTTTGTTGTTCATAAGGGCATCTATGAAAGAAGTAAAGAAAAAAATGATAATAAATGTCTAGTTCAGCATTATTTTAGTTCAGTTCAAGTTCAGTTCAAGTTCAGTTCTAGTGCAGTTCTAGTTCAGTTCTAGTTCAGTTCTAGTTCAGTTCTAGTTCAGTTCTAGTTCAGTTCAGTTCTAGTTCAGTTCTAGTTCAGTTCTAGTTCAGTTCAAGTTCAGTTCTAGTTCAGTTCTAGTTCAGTTCTAGTTCAGTTCTAGTTCAGTTCTAGTTCAGTTCTAGTTCAGTTCTAGTTCAGTTCTAGTTCAGTTCTAGTTCAGTTCTAGTTCAGTTCTAGTTCAGTTCTAGTTCAGTTCTAGTTCAGTTCTAGTTCAGTTCTAGTTCAGTTCTAGTTCAGTTCTAGTTCAGTTCTAGTTCAGTTCTAGTTCAGTTCTAGTTCAGTTCTAGTTCAGTTCTAGTTCAGTTCTAGTTTAGTTCTAGTTCAGTTCTAGTACTTACTGTTTGTCATATAACCGCCATGATGATTGGCGGTCTGTTGTTGCTGAGGAGTGGGCATGCCCATCATATTAGGTGGCCCTGACATTTTAGACATATTACCACCTGACGTTTGACCATTACCACCACCAATAGTTGGAAACATTTTACTGCCTGTCATAATTGTATTGGAGGAGGACGCATTGCCGGTATTTAAAAGTAAATCACCATTCATGCTAGCAGCATTGTTGCTGCTACCACCACCCACACCAAAGAGATCACGTAATATAGGTTGGCTTATTTCATTGCCATTAATAATGGAATTGAAGACCATATCAATTTGTTGATTGAAATTAATATCCAAGGGAGGTGTATCATCATTTACTGCAGCTAAATTAAGGGGAGCTTGCAGGAGATTTCCCGATCCTGTAGGACCCATATAAGGATTCATGTTTCTTTGCTGTTGAGCCTGTTGCTGCTGTTGATAGTTCATGAGTGGTTGCATAAAGTTGTCACGTGGCATTAGCTGTTGTTGACCCGGTTGGGCAGCTGAATTGCCAGCAGCTTGTAGATAGGCCTGTTGCATGTGTTGGGGAGGTGGTTTATTTACCTGGGGCGGTTGCTGCTGCTGTTGTTGTTGCTGCATCATGGCACTAACCTGCCGCAGGACCTCAGTGAATTTATTGGCAGCCTCTTGACCCTGTGTCTCCAATAGTTTTAAGTACCATTTATATTGGGATTCTTTTGGTTCGAAGGCCATTTCATAGATATTAACATTGGGCGGCAAAAGAGAGGCATATTCATGCGGTTGAGGAAATCGTAAAGCCGTAGGAGATTGTTGTTTATTCGCTGAACCCACCATGGCATTGGGCGGTGGTGGTTGTGCTTGAAACATGCTGCCACCAATGTTGAGCGGCACATGTACGTTATTGAGAAATTGAAAGTCTTTATCTTTTAATTGTCCGGGTAGATTGTTTTGTCCGAAAAATGCATTTTGTGTAGGTGCACCTGCTGCTGTTGGAGGGCGTGGCATAAAGGGATCCATGGGAGAAATGGGTCCATTGGGTATGCCACTCATACTTCTTTGATTCATTAACTGCAGTTGATTGGCAGGCGGTGGTGGTGGCACTTGGCCCTGGCCAAAGCCGGCAAAGTTGCCGTGGGCCTGAGGCGGCGGTACTTGATTGCCTTGTTGTCCTGGATGCTGTTTGCCGGCATATAAGGCCTTATTGGCCAAGAAACCCAAATCATTGGGATTATTGCGCATTTGTTGTTGTTGCTGTTGGTTTGGCAAAGGCGGTGGTGGCTGCAAAGGCACACTGTTGCCTCTTATATTCTGGGCCGTTTGTTGTGGTGGCATTTGTCGGCCATTGGCGCCGGAGTTATTAGAAGATTGTTGTTGCTGTAATTGAGTTTGTTTTGGTAATACACTCCAAGGATTGGTTTGAGGCGGAGGTCCCCATAGACTGGCATTGGGGTTTTGGGCCGTTGGTACTCCCGGTTGTTGACCAGCTGAAGAAGAAAAGTTTCCGGCAGCTCCGGGAGGACGCAGTTGTTGCTGGGCATGTTGCCAGGGCATGTATTGGGAGAATTGATTTGCTGTTCCGGGGTTTGGAGCTTGTCCCAGATGTACGGTTGGCGGTGGTGGACCACGCGGGTTAAATTGTTGCCCACTCATGGGTGGAGGAGGCTGGGGCTGTTGTTGCGGTCCTCCGGCTGAAGGTGGAGGGCCTATTGCTCTCATGGGCATGTGATTGGGATGTCCATGGAAATGATGCCCTCCTTTTCCAGCCACCATACCCTGATTCATCATCACCGCGGCTGCAGCAGCAGCGGCATTGTAGGCAGCAGCTGCTGCTGTATGAGGGCCATACATATGAGGCATTTGTTGGGCGGCATGATGAGGAGGTATCTGCCCACCACCACCTGCTGCTAATAAACTGGGATGTGGCGCACCCATTCCGGCAGGTCCATGATGATGTCCTGGATGAGGTCCCATGGGATGATGATTATTTGCTGTCATAGCCAAATACATGGCAGCCTGATCTCTGAGATAAGCTTCGGGTTGCAGAGAACGTGGTATAAACTCGGGCGCTAAAGGATTTAAAACATAACCACGTTTCAGCTCAACACCATCCAACTGGGAACGTAATTGCCACATAGTCAATCCAAACAGAGATTTATTTTCATCGCATATCTCTATAAAACGTTCCCACACCTTACGACAACGTCCTATGGAACACAAAGCTACCGGATCTCCCACAACTGCCACCAAACTTTGAGCTCTGGTAATGGCGGTATTCAATAGCTTGGAATTACTCAAAAAACCATAATCAGCATCTTCGCTAGAGTTATTTGACTGGCCAGGAAAACCGGGTCCACCACCCCCTGCATTACTAGGCAAACAGGTTCGTCGGGTACGTACGGTAGAGAGAAATACTGCTCGAAATTGTTTACCCTGGACATTGAGTACACGTTCAACGGAAATGCCACCCATTCTACGTTTTCTCAACTCTAAACGTATGCGAAACACTTGATCCGAATAGGGTGTCATAATGCCTATGCTGGCATCATTCATTTTTCCCCAAGAACTAGGCCACTTTTTGCGCAACTCGGATACTCTTTCCACCACCTCATAAACCTCTGCATTATTATAGAAAGCCGTGGAATTTTTATCCTGAACATCTTCTCCTCTAGTGGTAAAAAACGTTAAAGGATAGAATTTCTCATGTCTTGGCTGTTTACCCGAAGCTATAAGCTTTTGTTCATAAAACAACTCGGAAGTGAATTTAATAATAGCTTCATGGGCACGATAGTTTTCACATAAGAGTATTTTGCAGGGAAAATTCGAAGGATAATGATCGTATAAACGTTCTAGCAGAGAAATGTGCAACTTACGCTCTTTGGCGAAGGCTGAAAATAGCTCAGGACTCATTTGCATGTGATCACCAGCTAAAACGATGCGTGTACTGTCATTGGCTAAAGCTAAAGGCATAATCGCTTCACATTCCATAGCCTGGGCAGCTTCATCGAGGAATATGTGGGTAAAATAACCCTTAGGGAGATCAAGATTGGCCAATTCCATGGAAATATTTAGGGTGACCACCACAATACGATGTTTCATAATGTCCTCAACGGTGGGACGCCTAAAGTTACCAGCGCCATCAGTGATACAATACTGTAAAATAATAAAAGGAAAACAATAACATTTTTAACACTTTAGTTTAGCTAACAAACTAACCTTTTGAACTACACTATTGACCGTGGCAACCCAACGTTTGTGATAGTACACCCTCAAAGGAGTGGCCTCTTCTAGACCGGCCTCTATCCATGGATGTAAATATTCTTTGATATATAAATCTGCCGCAGAATTAGAGTGGGTACATATTAATATCTTGGCCTCCGGCTGTGTTAATAACTGTTTTATAGCCTGTGCCAAGGTATAGGTTTTACCAGTGCCAAATGGTCCTATTAGTAGAATAGGAGGCAGTTTTATGCTCAACGAGGTGGTTATAGCATTAACGGCTTCTCTTTGTTTGGCATTTAATTTGGGCTCACATGTCTCAGACCATTGTTTTTTCGGAGTCCAGGGTATATTGGGTTCTATTTCAGTGGCAGGAAAGATAATTTTAAAATCTGTAATCTTATCGACCGCATGATGCCATTCACAATAGGGCAAACGATTTAATTGAAATTGTATATCCACCAAAATCTCGGTATCCGATTTTAACTGCATGCCTTCCACGCATTTAGAACCCAACTTCAAATAGATCACATTTTTACCCTTATCCTCTATGACAGCCTCGTAAACTTTGCGCTTTTTATCCTTTGTTTCTACATTTGCTTCCTCTACGGGTGATATATAAACACTTAAACAATTGGAAAGAATCAAGCGACCCGCTGATGTGTCTTCCGAAACATCTTTACCCAAATGCATTAAGGCAAACAATTCACCCGATAACGAATACTTGGCAGTACTAGTCGCCATGCCAGCTGGTGTCAAGATATAATTGGAAGTCACACCCAGTTTGGTGCGTAAATTAAAACGAGCAATTTGTTCATAACGTGCTATCTCCTCTACATACAGCAGTTCATGTATGCGTGAACGATAGTTGTTTTGTGTCAAGCGCTTGTCCAATGTGGACTGGGTGAGGGTAAAAGTTTGAGCTCTTGGGCAGGGATAACGCTCTAGCATTTCCTTTTCATGCTTCAAATCATTGAGATAAGCTTCAGTCTTCATGTGTGAGCCGATTGTGGTCTCAAATTTAACCAATTGTGTATTGGAAACATCCCATCTGGTGGCCGAACTATTAATGATATCACGTCGTATTTCCTCTATCTTCTCGGCGTCACTGACGGGCACTACATCTACACACAAGTGTCTAACCAGCAGAGGCTCAGAGCCGAAATCAAAACAAACTGCTTGACGAAAAGTACCATAGATTTCGGTATGAAACTCCAAAGTCACCTGATGTTCCATTAGCGACTGCAAGGCAGTGTTTGCTTCTGAATTCTCTAAAGGTTTTTTTGCTACCTCCTCCTTGTCCACCGAACAGTTTAGGAGAGAGGATACAGAGGATGTTGCAGAGGCAGAAGCTGAGTGTTTATTGGAGACCCATTCTTGATTAGTTTTGGTATCCAATTCAATAGTGGTTTCGCCGGTTTTAATGCTTTTTATGGCAAAATGACTACGATGAGCATCTTGCAGTAGAGCCACCGCTTTTAAAGGTTTATTGTTAGTTCTTAAAATAAACACCCACTCACGCTTAGAAGACTTTGAGCTTATGCTGGTTACCAAATCCTGTTCACATTGTGCCTCTATGCCCTCCACTTTTTCCGACATGATTTTCTCGGGCACTGTCGACTGTATCCATCTCTCTAATACCAACTCTGTGTAGGATTTGCCATAAAGCTCCTTCTCACAAGCTTTCTGCACACGCATACGTCGGTATTCGAAACGATCTTTCCATTCGTTAAGTTCATCGACTCCATGAGCCTCTACACATTGATTGCCATAATGACACAATTGCGATTCCGTCCATGACTCACACAGACTATAGGAGTCGAGTGTAAAGCCACGAGGAGGTGGTCTCCACTTCCAATCTCGTCCCTCATCGGACATAATCACATTTTGGTGAGCCTCGGTTTGACAATGTTGCCTCAGCTCATTGCGTGAGTTAAAGGTTATAGCACAATACGAACAGGTTGTACTATTACCATTTTCCCCACCGCCTGTACTATCATCGCTTATAGACTTATTACTGCCTGACACTTTAAGGGCCGCCAGAAGATCGGTATTTTTTTGCATTACGGCTGTTATATTATTGCTGGCGCCATTTTGTGTGGGGTTTTCACGCTTTTTGATGCCTTTATTACTAAGCGGTTTACTGTATTTGTCTAAGGGCAGATTATTTGTGGCCCAATGATCTAGTTTGGTATCGAGTATATTCATCTCATCTTCTAAGCGGGAATTGTGTATCTTTTGTGTTGATTTATTGCCACCATTAAGCATTTGTATAACGGATTTATAGCGTTCTAAAGTCTTGCAAATATCACCAAACCCCTGTTGTTGCTGGAGTTCAGATATCCATTCGGTTAATAGTTTTTCGGCTTCCTAGAATGACATTAATAAACAAAATTAGTAAAAAAACGTAACTCTAGTTCAGATCTGCTTCAGCCCATTTCTAGTTGAAATCTAGTTCAGTTCAAGTTATTAACATTCAAAATGTCATTATTAAAGTATAATCGAATTCATGTTACACTTACCGTATACTTTTTCAATTTGCACAAGGCATGCACCAGCCATCGTCTTGTTCGCGATACACTGGCCAAACAATCCGTTTGTTGTTCACTTAACATTGACAATACTTTACGGGCGTCATTCAAACATGATTCATATTTACCCAACTCCAATAGACACTCACAGCGGCCCAATAGACAAATAATATGACGATCTTTTTGAGCACGATTACTAACTAGCGGGGGAGATGAGAGAATCTGATCATAAAGAGTAGCAGCACGAGACCAATTACGCCATCTGACATTGTCATGAGCCTGCATTTCCTTGTCGGACATGTCTGTGTGTTAGGATGAGTATATACTTCAAGTCGTTTTTTTTAATTAATTATATTTTATTGTTGTTGTTTTTATTTAAAAATAAAACAAAACAATTTTGTCGTTTTAAAGGTTTTACACCTTAGACGTTTGTTATTGTTGTTGTTGGTTGTTGATTTACTTAATTTACAATTATAATTTACACTTGTTCTTTTAATTGTTTTATTAAAAGTTTTATACATGCTTAGTTAGGACATTTTGACGAAGAAAAAATAATAGTTATTTGAAAAAAATCTAAAAGAAGAAAAATTAAAGGAAAATAAAATGTAAATATTGAAAGAAATAATTAAAATTTTAATTGAAATAATAATTTAATATAAGTCTGAAGTCCTTGTATAAGGGCTAAGGCTAAACGTTATTGGGCAAAGCATTTATATTGGAAACTACGAAAAGTTGACTCTCATGTATAAATATTTTATGAAATTTTCCAACAGTTTTACTTTTTTTACGAAATTTGGACACAATACAACTGGAAAGAATATCTTTAGTATTATTTAGATCTACGAAAAGTTGACATTAGTTTAAAGAACTTTTGATTAACAAACTTGTCCTGAAGATGATTATTTGGATCTAAGAAAAGTTGCCATTGGTTTAAAGAGTTTTTTGGATCAAAGAAAGTTCCCATTAGTTTAAGAGCTTTTGGTTAACAAACTGCTAACTGTAATACTTCCAGCTTATTTGATCTTTAGCAGATTTAGAAAATTCCATTTGAACTTAAACACAAACTATGAAGATAATATACAAAATGTTGAATAACTCGCGAAATTAAAAATGGAAATGCAAATTTATGTGCAAATCACCAAGATAACACAAACTATGAAGGTTACATTTGGATTTTCAATGGGACATGACTTGAGGTTATAAAGACTTTTCGTTTGGGAAAAACTCAGTCCTTTCAGCTTATAATTTTGTATTAGGTTTCGCTGTTGTTGTTGTTGCAACAGATGGTGTTCTGAGGTTATTTGCATGCAGCCCGTTACAATCCTTAGGGCGGCATTTTGGCAGCTTTTGAATATTTCTCCCTTGGGTTTCACTCTTCAGGACAAGCGATGGAGACCACACTGGTCCAGCATAATTGACCACTGACCGGCCAATTGTTTTATAGGTAGCCAACAAGGTTTCTTTGTCCATTCCCCAGGTGCTGCCGGCTAGCGCTTTGAGAACCTTGTTTCTACTTCGCAATTTGTGCGTAGTTGCAGTTTCGCTGTAACAAGCTTCTCCTGATTATACTTGATATATGGATACACTAGTGGCACCATAAAATTTGCAAATTCCATTTGAAATTAAAAAAAATAAATTCTTGTATAAATCGTTGATTAAACGAAAAATTTGCAAATAGAAAGGCAAACTTATATGCAGATACCTTTAGCCAGAAGGTGGACCATGCGGCAAATAAAATTTTTAAGTTTCTTTTATGCTTTACTTTTTGCAGGTAATAAAAAAAATAAAATCTTTAAAGACACCGGCTTTTTGTTTATTTCGATTTTGCATTTCTTTTTAATCTTTAATATTTTTTATTATTTTAATAATTCTTTTTAATTTTTTTATATTTTCTCATTATTTTTCTTTTAACTTTTTTTAAATATTTATGTTTTTCTTTGACATTTTTTTTGCAATTATTTTTTGTTTTTTTTATTTTACTTCTCTTCACTTTTTTCTCATTTTTTCTCCATTCTTAGTGTACAGTCATTTTTTTCTAATGGGTAGGCGACCTTATTTTTAATTTTCACTTGTTTTAAAGTAGAACAATTAATTTTTCTTAAAGTTAACATTTTAGTTAAAACAAATAACACATAATTTAGTTAAATTAATGGCAAAATATAAGCAAAATAATTTATAGAAAAAATCATACCCGTCGTTTCTTTGCTGTCGTATATCGGGTCGAGTAAAGAGACACCGCATAGTGCTAAAGAGTTAGTAAATAACCGTTAATAATTTAGAAACAGGTAATCGGTTTTTAGAAAAAGGAGTTTTAATATAAGTTAACTGTAATAATACCACAATTTAATTATAATTTTGTACACAAAATTACATATAAATAAAATAACATTTTATTATTTTGATAATAATTGTTTTATATTACTTTTATTTATTAAAAACCATAATTAAACTTTCAGTTATTTGTTTACCTGAATGGTTACCTTAAAATTTGCAAATATTTATGTTAACACTATAATGTCAAGTGTCAAAAAAACAAAACGAAAGGCATCAAACAAAAAAATGATAAGGCTGCCATATGTTTTAATAAAACATAATTATTTTTTATTAACTTTTTAATAACTATCAACAAAATAAAACAATTACAAAATTTTTACTTTAAAAATATAATTTATATTATAAATTATAAAATCTAATTATATTTTATAACATAAATTTTATTTTAAACATTTAAGCAAAATAAACACAATCTGGCCACTTATGTTGTAAAATTTTTCTGCACATCTATTATTTCTATTTTTATGCATAAACATAGCAAAATAACAAAAAAATTATTTACAATTTTTTTGTTCTAATTTTTAAATTTATTGAACTTTTATATTTTTAAATTTTCTTTTTTTCACCACTTTTTTTCATCAACAATATTTTTTTCTTTTTTTTTGTATACAGCTGTTTTTTCTCTGTATGTATTTCATTGCAATTTTTTTTTCGTTTTGCCAAGACACTATTTTTTCACATTTTTTTGTATGTGTTTTTTCTTTTTGTTATTACGTCATTTGTGTTTAATTAATTAAACGTAATAACACTCACCTTATGTTCTTAGTTTGTTAGAAAATGTTTTAAAACTATTTTATGCACTAATTTTTACATATTTTCTAAAGAAAATGAAATTAAATAAAATTCGTAAAACTGCACATCACGTACAAAAAGAATTTACACAAAAAACTAATAGTGCTGCCGTATCTAATTTCAGTAATTTGGCAAAAGAGAAAGAAACGTCAAATTAACGAGAAAGAGTAACCATATGGTTTTAAACCTGTAAAGTGGTAGATTTTCTGAATTCGACACACAAACATGTAAATTCCTTACGGGAAGATATTAAAATACACCGTAGACAAAAATTGTTGGGAAAAAAGTAAGATATTTCGTTCAGAGTTGTTTAAAAATGCATTAAATGCAAAAAAATACTGAAACGAACAACTGTTTGTAACGGTTTACATAGCACAGTGTTTGTGATGACTTACAATGTAAACAAAAGGGTTAAATTAAAACTATTAAATAAAAATAAATCAATTTTTAAAAGAAATTAACAGTAACCACAACGAACAAATCTTAATTAACAATATACTTGTTTAGTGAATAATTTATTGCTTTCTGTTTTCTATTAATTTTTTATTTTTTAAATTGCATCATGAATATTACTTTAAATCAAGACTCCTTAAGAATCGATCAGGAGTTTTATAAAACACTGACTCCTCTTAAACGTAAAACTTTTTCCGAAACTATGCTTAAAAGAAGAAGTCCATTTTTGCATTGTGAAAATCAAAATTCTGGAAAAGAAAATCGTGGCAAATGTCTTTACTGCAACAAACATGCGAATAATACAAATAATTCTAAAACAAAGGAACAAACTATTCATAGTAAACAAATATCATGTCCAACTAGAACTCCAGCATCATCCTCCCCTGAACGTAAGTTGAAAGTCGAAACAACTGAAAATGAAACTTTAACTAAAAATGAAAATAATTCAGATTTTGAAACTGAAAATTGGTTAAAATTAAAAAATGACTTAAGGAATCTTAAACTGAGACAAAAAAGAAGTGAAATTGAAATACAATCAACTGAAAAGGAAACACAAAATGGAAATAATAAAAATATAAACCAAGGACTTATATCTAAAAGTCAAGAACAAGAAAATAAAGACTTGCAAGAAAAAAAGCAAACATCTTTAACAACTTTCGAAATTGAAACTTTTTCTAATGGAATACAAAATGAAAATGAAACCTATAACTGTAGGGAATCTACCCAAATCAGTGGTTACTATTCCGAAGACTCTAAAAAGGAGAACAGCAGCATTTTAGACCTCAACACTTGCACCGAAAACTCTTACAAAATGAAACCTTTAACAAATTCCACCTTCGTTTGCCCGCAAGAAACAAGTGAAAATGAAACACAAGAATTTCAAACAGCAGCAAACAGTTCCATTGAAAATTACAATGAAACTACAAGTATTGAAACTAGAGAAATATTGTCGTCTCCTAAAAAATATCCTTTTTATAAACCGGAAAACTTTCAGATACCTCTAATCATTATAAATGAAATCGAGATTATACATCATGGTTTAGAAATGTCTAAAACGGAAAAGAAATCCTTAAAATCTTTAAAAGTCCCTTTAATACCAATAAAAACCGAATTTGAAGAAAATAAAGAATTACAAAAGAAACTTATTGAAATGAAACTTTATAAACAAATCGATTTGAAGGACAAAGCCATGGCTCAGCTGTTGGAAACTTCGATGGCTATAGACTTTCCGAAACTGAAACACTTGTGTAATTTAATGTGTGAGAGAAATGATGATGGCAGCTGCAAAAAAATCCTACTGGAGAAGGAAAAAGAAAAGAAAATGGAAGAGGAATCTGAAGGTTTCTTTTATTCCATCTGGAATGCCATTAAATATCCTTTTGTACCGATTCCTAGTAAAATAGAAGAAAAGGATACTAATGAAAATAAAAAGGAGAAAGAGCTAATTCAAAAGGAAGAAAGATCGCATGAAAAAAATACAGAAGCAACGAAAAATATTAAAAAAGATTTAGAGAAAGCGGTTTCTAAGGGGAACGCAAAGGACAATTTAGATATTGAAGAAGAAATTCCAAAAAGAATCATACTTCCGAATTATTTAGATAAGAATTTTAAGAAAAATCTAGAAAAGGGAAAAGAAACCACGGACAGTTTAGTTAACCAAGAAAACAACAAGGAACCGAAAGATCTTCTTGCAGGAAAGCAAGGTTTGGAAACTCAAAATGAAGATAGAATTGAAGATTTGATGAAAGAAAGAAATAAGGAATTTAAAAATATGGAACAGAAAGAAATAAAAGAAAATGGTAATAATAAAATGACTAAAGATATAGACAAAATAAACGATTTTATAGAAAAAGAAAAGGAAAACGAAGATTTAAATAATAATATACAAAATGCTGATAAGATTATAGTTCCAAAAGAAGAGGACAGCAAAAAAGAAGCAACAGATAACAATAATTTGAAAGAAGAGGAGCAAAGGAAAACAAATGCGAATGCAGAAAATAAAAGTTCCAATAAGGAAAAAGACAATTCTTGTCCTAAACCAACAGCAAACCAGGAGTCCAATAAGAAAAACCAAACTGAAGAACAAGATAAAAAGAAAACCAAGAAAAAGAAGGCGGGTTTCTTTTCGTTCTTCACAAAAAGAGACAAAACTATTAAGGACAATTTGAAAACTTTACAAGAATCTAGCAACGAAGACGCCAAGAAAATCGATGATATGGAACAGGTCTTAGAGGAATTAGAGAAAGAAGAGGAAAACTTAAAACTAGAAAAGTTTAAGGAGGCTTTAAAAAAGGCTGAAAAGTTAACGTTAATAGAAACAAAGGCCAGATCCAAAAGAGCGGGTAGTTTTTAGAGAAAAAAACTTTAAATATTTATTTATTTGTTTAAATAGTTTTTAAAAGTTTTGTATATTGAAAAAAAATAGAGATTAAGTACTAAATATTTATGATAAAAACTATTTCTTGTTTTTTATTTTTTTTTTCGCATAAATTTAAAACAATTTGAAATAGTTTTTTACGTTATTGTTATCATTAATTTAAATTAATTATTATTAGCATCATCATTATTATTATTATTATTATTATTATCATTAGATTTTAATTATCATGTTTCAAAATTAATTAATTATTTTGTATTATTTTTAATGAATTTTTTTTTATTTGAATAAAGAATTAAAAAAAAAAAATATTTTATTTTATTTTATAATTTTATTTTAAATAATTTTTGTTTTAAATATCATTATTATTATATATAAGATAATTTGTACTTATTCTAAAATTTAATATCATCATCATTATTACTAATAAATTTTTAATTATTTTTTTATATATTTTTAAATTTTATGTTTTTAAAGCATTTTTTATAAAATAATATTTAAGATTTTAATAATTTTTCTTTAATTATTATCATCATCATTAACATTTTCTATGAAATAATTATGTAATTTTTGAATTAAAATTAAGCATTTTTTAATTGTTTTATTATTAAACATCATCATTATTATCATTTTCTATAAAATATAATTTCTAAAAAATATCATTTTCTAAAAAAAATCCAAAAATATTAATAATTTATAAATTTTTTTTTAGAATTTTATTACAAAATTGTAAAATTTTATATTTTTTGTCCTGATTATTGTTAATTACTATAAAAATAATAATTTGTTTGATTTTGCTGAAATCTTTTATTATTAAGAAATATTTTTATTTTGTCATACATATTTAATTATCATTATTATGTCATATTCCCAAAAATATTTGTAAAAGTTTTAAATTTTAAAAATAATATAAAATTAAGAACCAATATATATTTTTTTATTCTTAATAAACTATAGTCAATAGTTTTGAATATTAGGGCCAATTTTTAGGTAAATGATTAGAGATTAAATTAAAATTAATCCTCCAAAGTTGTTTTTGTGTACTCAATTAGTTAATTTTGTTTGCTAGTTTAAGCGCCCAATGGAGGTGGTTTAAACTTGAGCAAGAAATTCAAAAGTGTAAACAGCTGATGCAACTTTTATTTTATCACTTATTTTCTTTATTATTTTTTATATTTTGTATGAAAATCTTTCGGTTTTGGAGCCGTGCCTGGTCTGGTTTGCAGTTTAGTCTTTTTTTTTTTGTGTTATCAATAGTCTGTGCTATAGTCTACTCTAAAGTTCAGTCTGTCTATAGTCTTGTTTAAAATCTGGTCTAAAGTTTAGTCTGTATTCTTATCCATAGTCCAGCCTATAGTTTAGTCTATAGCCTAGCCTATAGTTTAAACTCTAGTTTATTTAATAATTTTTTTTGTTTCAAAATTTATTGTTATTTTTTATTAAAAAAACAAAATTACAATCACAACATTAAGTTTCTTAAAACGAATACTCTTAAATTTTTTAACTAAACTTACAAAAAGACAAACAATTTCACATAAAACATAATACTCTTTAGACATTTTAATTAAAATAATAAATATAAAAATTTCACTAAAATCATTCTAAATTTAAAAATATTGTCCAGCATAGTAGATATCGTGCAATAGTATAGCACAATGTTTTTGATTTGTTATGCCCATCTGTTGAAGATCTTGGAGCTTAAGCAAATGAAAAGTAAACAAATCAATTTCTTCCCTTTGAAAGAGGCCACAGTACATGGAAAGACCACGTTGTTGTAGAATTTTTGCTACCTGTGGACATAGAGGTTTGGCGGCGACCGGAGAGGCCTGGCGAAAATTACGATTTTGTTGTTGAGGTTGAAGATGGTGTTGTTGGTGATGATGTAGTTGTTGTTGTTGCTGGTTTTGTTGCTGCTGTTGTTGTTGTTGTATTATATGTAAACATTTTTGTTGCAATTTTTGCTGTTGTAGATTATGAAACGATTTTGAATGAATATTTTGCGGTACATTATGATTTCTTGGCTTAAGAGGGGTGCGCACATTTGTAGGCGTGGCTGCATAATCTAAACTTATAACATGGCCACCCTTTTTAGGAGTAGGCGTAGCTCCAGTATGTGTTATTTTCACAGTGGCAGCCTTAGGTGTTACATTATAATTAGATTGATGCTGTTGTAGTTGTTGTTCCTTGCTGTGACCACAATTTCTATAGCAAATTTGTGGTCTCACTTGACCTTTACTGTTCTCCTGCTCATGAGACTCGAAAACATCTCGTATTTTAAGGAATTCTTCTGAATATCTTTTAGGCTGTAATGGGCATCCTTTTTTATGAAATATTCTATTGGCCTGTTGTAAAAGTTTCTTTTGTTGTTGTTCCACACGATGTTCCTGACGTACACTATCAATATACATGTCCAGGGAACCATCACCACCAAAGTTAAACTCAAATTTTGTATTTTCGCTCAGCGGTGTTAAAGGGGTTAAGGGGGAATTGGGCACTGGAAGAAGAGAAGAAGGGATTTTTGAAACGCAAATCAAGATTTTAGTTTAAAATTAGTCTAGTTTATTAATTAGCATCCTCTGAGAATATTTGTTACAAAGGCCTTAACCTTTGACGAATACCCTTCCGCACTGTAGGGTCTCTTGGGAATTTTCATTTAAAAATTTATGTACATAAATTTAAATAAATACTAACTTGCTTGTAAATGACTATAACGCTCCATTGTTAAATTAAATTAATAAAAAAGACAAACAAACAATAAACAATTTAAAATAATTACATTAAACAATAAAATTAATTTGTTAATTTAGTTAAAATTTTTTAAAAGAAAATGGCTTAATAATTATATGCCATACGTAATAAATTTAAAACTTAAATAAAAAATATTGAGGAACAGTTTAATAAAACGTGTCTAAAGATTACCGTTACTTAAGGATGTTTAAAAAGGTGTTAATAATTACTACAACTCTGTTTAACCTGTTAAAGGGCGTTAAAATAAATAAACTTTAACAATCACAACTTATTACCAACTAATCTGTCAACATCTCTGCTTTAAAGCGTGTTATTTGATTGTTTACTAATTCCTCTTTGATTTTTAGTTTGTTTGTGAGCGTCGCGTAGTTTATAACGAGTGCGTGAGTGTCCGTATTTAAATTTATTTTAAAGTGGTAAAAACTTGATTAAAATTAATAAAAATTGTTAATACATATATTTAAATATGTAAGCTAACTAGTACATGTTTTAAAAATTCGGTTCGGTTACGTTTTCTACATTAAAATCTTGTGTAAAGTTGGGGGGTGAAATTAATAAAATGCTGTGTAAAATAAATGTAAACAACAGAGATGGGATAAAGTGCTCATTAGGAAATAGTGTATATAAAAGAGTAGGGAGTAAGAAAGTGTTACGAACTAATGGAAATGGATGTGGTTTTTTATAAATTTAATGCATTTAATGAAAAAGGAGCCATTTTACCAACTAATCTGTCAACATTTCAGCTTTAAATCATAAATTTGTTTGTTTACTAATTCCTCTTTGCTTTTTAGTTTATTTGTGAGCGTCGCGTAGTTTATAACGAGTTCGTGGGTGTCCGTATTTAAATTCATATTTAAGTGGTAAAAACATGGTTAAAATTAAAAAAAATGTTAATACATATATTTAAATATGTAAGCTAACTAGTACATGTTTTAAAAATTCGGTTCGGTTACGTTTTCTACATTAAAATCTTGTGTAAAGTTCGGAGTGAAATTAGTGAAATGTTGTGCAAAAACAACAGAGATGGAATAAAGTGCTCATTAGTAAATAGTGTAAATAAAAGAGAAGGGAGTAAGCAAATGTTACCACTTGATGGAAATGGAAGTGGTTAGAAAAATTTAATGCATTTTAATGAAAACGGGGCAATTTTAACGCAGTTATATCTAAAATACTATAAAATGGTAAGTTTTATTAAATTTATAGTAAAATTTTGCTCTAAATAATTTTTTTACTTATATAAAATAAAAAAATTTTGAATAAAAACAATTTTTACAAATAGGGATCAATTTAACTATAGACTAGACTGTAGTTTAGTCTATAGTTTTGGCTATAGTCTAGTCTATAGTCTAGTCTATAGTCTAGTCTATAGTCTAGTCTATAGTCTAGTCTATAGTCTAGTATATAGTCAAGTCTATAGTATATAGTCTAGGCTATAGTCTAGTCTATAGTCTAGTCTATAGTCTAGTCTATAGTCTAGTCTATAGTCTAGTCTATAGTCTAGTCTATAGTCTAGTCTATAGTCTAGTCTATAGTCTAGTCTATAGTCTAGTCTATAGTCTAGTCTATAGTCTAATCTATAGTCTCGTCTACAGTCTAATTTATTGTTTAGTCTGTTGACTCGTCTATATGCTAGAGTATTGTTTAGTCTATATATAGTTTATGTTCTACTCTAGGATTTATAAATATTTTGTTTCCTTAATCCTCAAACATTTTGCACTTAAGCGATTAATTCTTCAGGGTTGCAATATAAAATCCTACTATTTTTTCCACTACTTTCTTAATGCAGCTTAAATTTCTAACTGTAAACTTAAAGCCATCATTAAAATACGAAATATAAAAGCGTGATTTAGCAAATTTTTATAAAAACCCGCAAAGACTATATTACTTTTTAAAATAAGACTAATTAAATAAAAAAGAAAATAAAATCTAACAAAATGTCTTCTTGGATGGATCAAATAATTGCCCCTTACTTAGCATCACCTTTGGCAAATTCCACTAAAATCCACAATAACGTCTACACAGATGGACCTGACATAAGTTTAACACGACTTGGCTACCGTAGTACAGGTTACCAGCCCATTAATATTACACAGGCTGCAGAAAAATCTCAGGAAACTAAGGAAACGACTACTACAGATGAAAGCATTGAGGCAACAGATACTTCCACTACCTCCAACAACGAAAGCACTAATAAAACCTCATCCAAATCTAAAACCATGAAGGGGGCAGGTAAAAAACCGGTGGTTTCTAGAAAATCTATAACCGCCAAGAAAACCATAGAACCTATTAAGGCGGTGGCCATTAATTGCAAAAATAATGGCGTTACTGTGGAAAAAATACTCAAACAAATTAATATGACCAAATATCAGCAGGCCTTTAAGAAAATTGATGTAACTAAATTTAAGTCCTTAAAGGAAATCGATTTAAATGCCATTGGCATTACCCGGCCATCGGAGATTAGAACTTTTATGGATGCTATAAAAAAGGTTAAATCTGATACGTTAATTATAAAACAAAATTAATTATGCAATTATTTAAAACATTTTTGTAATTGTTTGTTTTTATGTGTTGTGTTTTTTCTGAAGCGTTTATTTAAAACTTTTTTTGTAATTTTTTTATTTGTTTTTTTCATTTAACCAAGTGCTGGCCACTCAAAAATAAATTTGTGTTTTTTATTATTTTATTCAATGATTAATATTCAAATTGTTTTGTTGTTGTTTTTTTTTTTGGTATAATTTTAAAAATTTCAAATAATTTTATAGGTTTATTTTAAAATGAAACCAGTCCGACAGGATTTGTTGGCAAATTATAAATTTCTGGCTAATAGCCTTTTTTGAAAATGCGTTTTAGATTTTGTATGTTAATTTTTCGTTTGTTATATATTCCAAAGTTCAAAAAACTTGTGGTCATTTTTGAATTAACAATGAAAGGAAATTTGTTCGAGAGTTTTAAGGCTAGAATTTTTGTAAGTGTTGTATAGGTTGTCAGTTATTTAAGAAAATTTGTTGTTTGATTGGTTGGTTTCAAACATGTTGCAACATAAAAGAAGACATTTGCATTGTGCTGCCATATTGTTGGTAAGATTACCACGTATACAAGAGTGTCCCGAGAAACTATTTTTTAACTGTTTAGGAATTCATATGCCTCTTATAATGCACTAAATGTAGTTTTGCGGACAAGAAATACGGTTTACAATGTGTTCTTCTTCTTATATTGCCAATTTTTCCTAGTGACATCGTTGGCTTAAAAACATGTCTTATTGTGGTCTTGTAGTTTCAATTCATTTCATTTTGTTTCTGTTTACTTTCCTTTATTTCTCTCATATTTACTCTCTTTAAAAATCAAAATTGCCAATCGTTACATTTTCAAAAGTTCTTGTCTCAATTTATAAATTAATGATAAATATAATGCTCTCTCTTTCTATCTTTAAACCACTAAGCAATATTATTATAACAAAGTTGCCACTACATTATCAAAACCCATTAAAGGTTTGCGTCCTCACTACTTATCAGTAAAGTCACACACACACTTCAACATACCATAAAGCAATATGGCATTTTCACAAAATAACTGTAAACATGACTTGCTGTTTTTCTCATTTAGTTAAAGTTTGGCCGTCGTATTGTTAATTTCGCAAGTGAAAGTGTTTGTGGTAGAAAATTAATTATTTAATTGTTAAAATGTCATGAAAGTTAATAAAATTTTGCATTAAAATAAAGTTAAAAGTGTAAGCTATAAAATGAAAAAGAAAAAATTAAATTTTTTATAGTTTTCTTGCTTAAAATTGTGTGTAAAGTTGATGCTACTTTATTAGTTGTGAAATTGTTTAGTGGTTTGTCAAAAAAAAGGCAGCTTAATGTATTAGAGTTGAGTCAAGGGTACTAAAGTAAACGCAAAAGTACCAAAATTGGAGTAAATTTGTAAAATCTACAGTAAATGATAAAATGTTGTGCATTTTATGTAAATTTTACATTCTTAATGATGATAATGGTGATTTTTTTAATAAGCCGGCAAAATGTGGCTTAAAAAGGTATGGAAATTTAATTAATAAAATTTTTTATAAAATTAAAGGGAAAATTTATTAAGGAAATACATAATATTGAAGAAATAAATAGCTTTAAAATTAATTAAATTATTTTTAGTTCTTGTTCAGTTCTAGGTCAGTTCTAGTTTAGTTCTAGTTCAGTTCTAGTTCAGTTCTATTTCAGTTCTAGTTCAGTTATAGTTCAGTTTAGTTCTAGTTCAGTTATAGTTCAGTTTAGTTCTAGTTCAGTTCTAGTTCAGTTCTAGTTCAGTTCTAGTTTAGTTCTAGTTCAGTTCTAGTTCAGTTCTAGTTCAGTTCTAGTTCAGTTCTAGTTCAGTTCTAGTTCAGTTCTAGTTCAGTTCTAGTTCAGTTCTAGTTCAGTTCTAGTTCAGATCTAGTTCAGTTCTAGTTCAGTTCTAGTTCTAGTTCAGTTCTAGTTCAGTTCTAGTTCAGTTCTAGTTCAGTTCTAGTTCAGTTCTAGTTCAGTTCTAATTCAGTTCTAGTTCAGTTCTAGTTCAGTTCTAGTTCAGTTCTAGTTCAGTTCTAGTTCAGTTCTAGTTCAGTTCTACTTCAGTTCTAGTTCAGTTCTAGTTCAGTTTTAATTCAGTTCTAGTTCAGTTCTAGTTCAGTTCTAGTTCAGTTCTAGATCAGTTCTAGTTCATTTTTAGATCTATTACTTATTATTTGCTGTTCCCTCTGGCAACCTTTATTCAAGTTTGAAAAAAAATTACAAAACAATCAAATAAAATAAAAACCACATGTTTGGCAACTAAAAGCCGGCTTGTTTTGTTTATATTCTCACTTGCACGCTCTCACTCACTCATTCTCTCGCTCTCTGTTCCCCAAAACAAAACAATAAGAAATAACCTCCACAAAAAAGAACAAGTGGAGCCATTTGTTTACCTAGAAAAGTCAAAAACAAAAACACAACAAACAACACGAACATGTTTTATTGTGTTCGTTTCACACCAAATCATTGAAAGCTGGCTGTGAACAAGTTTGAAATAATTGTAAATAAAATAATGCAATCTAGCTGTTGCTAATTTAGTCGCAGTTACAACTTCGTGGTGTTGAAATCGTAAGCTAAACGGGAAAAAAATTATTTTTTGCGTAAAAATTAATAAAAAAATCTTTTTACAAAATCTAATAAAAAAATCGAAAAAGGAAAAAAATTAAAACAAAATTAATACAATTTTTTAAAACAAAATACAAATCTTAAATTTAAAGCATATCAAATTTTATTTATAAAGGAAATATAGCAAAGCATACAATTTTTTTTTCTAAAAGCCAAATAAAAGTGTTTTTATAGAAATTCAAGAAAAAAAATTTCTAAAAGTTTTTAAACAAGTTTTTAAGCTTTTTGTGGGTTTTACTTTAAACAAAAAGCAAATTTCTTAATTATTTTTCATTAAAAAAGAAAATTAGTGATTTTAATTAACAATTACTTGAGCAACGAGTACAACAAAATTTTGAAAATTAAAGAGAGTGATTTAAGAGGAGTGTTGGTGGTTAATTGTTTACTGCACATTGTGGTAAGTTTTAAAGTTGCTGTTGTTAAGACCATTTTGTGTATGTTTTTTTTTAAATTTTTAATTGCGTTTTAATAGTGAGTGATTTATGTTATTGCAGTTGTTGGTTTTGCTGCTGTTATATTGCAAATTTTTTAAGTGTTATTTTAAAGTGTTCATGAGTTTTGCATACAAAATTAACAAATAAATAATTTAATACAAATTAAATAGAAAAAAACAAGCTATAACAAAAACATATTGGTAATCAAAAAGAATTAGCCAATAATTAACGTTTTCCAGTTCACTTGCGAAAATATTATGTATTAAGCTAAAAAAAAAATCGGTAAAATTAACCAACAAATATACAAAAAAAAAAAAACAAAAAAACTAATAACAATTGAATGTTAAGTTAATAATTGGGAAAAAATAAACAAAAAACGCTTCTAGCCCAGATACATTTTAATAACAATTACCACCATTACTACTACAATGGAATATTTTTTTGTTCTTTGGTTAGAACAAGTTTGTTGTTAAAATTAATAATTTATTTTTTTAAGAGAGTTGCCAACACAAGTTTATCTAGTTATATGAAAGGATTTGTTAATTAAATAAATTAACCCAGAATTAGAATTTTAAAATTTTACTTAAAACTTTGAAAATAGTTTTTGAAACAAAAAAGATTTCTTCTCCACCAAAGACCATTTTAAAAAAAATTTTGTATAATAATTAAAACTAGACTATAGACTAGACTATAGACTAGACTATAGACTAGACTATAGACTAGACTATAGACTAGACTATAGACTAGACTATAGACTAGACTATAGACTAGACTATAGACTAGACTATAGACTAGACTATAGACTAGACTATAGACTAGACTATAGACTAGACTATAGACTAGACTATAGACTAGACTATAGACTAGACTATAGACTAGACTATAGACTAGACTATAGACTAAACTATATATTACACTATAGACTAGACTATAGGCTAGGCTAAGTAGCAGTCAGACAAATTAAAGAAACGTAAAGATAAGTTTTTTTAAACTTTTTTTAGATCATTGTTTATTAATAATAATACCTGACCCACTGTGTACTACCGGCTTGAAAGGGGCTCATGAGCTGCTTATAAGAAAATGAGGAAAAAAAGTTTATATAATATGTATGAATGTCTATGTATGGAAAACATAAAACGTACTCCTCCCAAGAGGTACAATTACGCAAATTGCAATTATGCGGTGGTATGAATATTAAAACATGCACATACATGTCTATCTTTCTAACTGTATGTATGTTACAGTGAAGGTATAAATAAGTAAATGCATAACTGTAACTTTACTATAGTTGTTAAAAGTATGTGTGTATTTGTGTGTATGTGTGTGTCTGAGTAGAATAACAAAGTAGATGGTGGAGGAATTAAGGAATAGAATATGGAAACTAAACATTCCTGTACAAAAAAAACCTTACACTCAAGAAAATTATGCAGCAGAAATGTACATATACATATACATTTTTTTAATTCCTTGGATAACAATTAAAGAAATTAGTTTGTTTTTACCTTGACAAACAAATATACATTAATTATACAATTCAAATTTTATACAACGTGATGATGACAAATCTCTAAACAAGCCAGTGTTGTCAATTTTCTGCTTAAATATTATTTCCGTTTTCCCTCAAGGGATTTTCTTGCCTTTTATTTTGGTTTTAGTTTAAAACACAATAAAAACACGTTTTCTTCGTTAAGGGAATTTAACGATTTTCTAGAAAATTTGCTACCAGAAAAATTATTATGAAAAAAGTAAACATAACAAAAATTTGATTTGTTTACACGTTTTACATGCGTTACCAGCCCAGTAAACCAAACATCATCATACGCACATGACAAATGAGTTGATGATAAATTAGCATTAAATGTTTAATAGGGTGAGAGAGATGGGGCCGGTGAGGAAATAAATACAACACGGCTGGCAACATAATTTACAAGTTTTTGAAAAAAAGAACATACATTTGTAAAGATTTTAATATTTCAAAAAGGAATATGTAATTGAAAAAATTTAGGAAAATTAATTAGTTTCTTTTTTTTTGCTTAAAAACAACAAGTGGCCATTTGTAGGGATTTAAAAAGGAATTGATGCAAATTAATTTATATTTGAAAACATTTTAAAAGAAAAAATTTTGTAATTTAAGTGCAAAATTGTTTAAAAATATGTTCCTAAAGTTTCTAAATAAATTCCAAAATTTTAGGCATTTGATAACTTTTGCAAAAATTTTTGGATATTTCATATTATTTCTTGTTCAAAATTGTGTAGAGTTACAAATGTATGAAAATTTTAAATTTGTAAATTTATAGAATTTAGGAAATTTGTTTAAATTTATGGGATTTAGGTAATTTGTTTAAACATTTTGGGAATTCAAGCAATTTTTTGCTTAAATTGTTAAAAATTGGTTAATTCTGCATTATATGTTACAATTTCTTAAAAATTTCGAAAAATTTTAAATTCCCAATATTAAGGGATTGTGAGATTTTTGACAAAATTTTGGGAATTTATTTTTTTATATTAAAAAGTTATATAATTAAAGTATGTCTGTTTTTGTTTTTTAATTCTTTAATATTCAACAATTTCGTAAAGTGGGGATTTTTGAAATTTTTTTTAGGAATTTAAAATTTTGGTTTTATATAATGAAAAATTAATTAAAAGACATTTTCATAAAGCATTTTAAAGAAATTTCTAAATCCCAATTTATAAAACGGAAGAAATTTTGAAAAATGTTGCCAGCAACATGTTGCTAAAAGAAAATCATGATACAAAACAAGTTTTTTGGATGAAATCAACATATTGCTAGGCAATCAAAAGGTTTTGTAGAGAAATTATTTCCAAAATTCTTTAATTTTCAACTATTTTGAAAAGTGGGGATTTTTCGAATTTTTTTGGGAATTTAAAATTTTGGTTTTATATTATGAAAAATAAATTAAAATAACATTTCCTTACAGAATTTTAAAGAAATGTCTAAATTCCAGTTTATAAAATGAAAAAATGTTGCCAGCAACATGTTGCTGAAAAAAAAATTATAGAAATCAACATATTGCTAGATGATAAAATGTTTTTGTGTTTGAAAATGTTTACTTTTCATTTGCTGTTTTTCTGAGATTTTAACTACAATTTTTCTCTGAGTGTTGTTTGTTTTACCAGCCTTTATGTGGTAACATCTCATCAAAATAGCAACAAAGAATGAAGAAAATTCTAAAAAAATACTATAACAAAGAAATTGTTTTGGAAAACTTGAAACTAAAAATTAAAAAAATAAACCAACAACTGCTAAAGAGTTGCCCACAAAATGTTAAAAAGTTAGTTATGAAAATAGTTGTTGTTTTCCTTTTACTTAAGTGTGTGAGTGAGTGTGTCGTTGTGTTGTTAATCTCAGGCTGAGTATAGAATAAAAACAACAAAAAATATGGTAGAATTGTTAAAGATCTTGTTATTGTTAAGTTATTTTTTTTCTTCTGTGCTATGAAAATTATATCTTGTTTTTGTTGTTTGCTTTTTATGCAGGTTTTAGCACGTCAACGACAAAAACAACAGAAACATCAAAGCAAGCAAAGAGATTTAGGGAGAGTAGGTTCAAAATGTGTAAAAAGTTTTAGATTTAGATTAGATTGAAATGTTTAGTTTTATTTTCGAAAATTGGGGAAAAATTTTAATTCCTAAAATTAAGGGATTGTGGGATTTTTGTTTAACAACATTAGGAATTTACCTTTTTTGTGGTTTAACGTTATTATATTAAAGAATTATGTTTCATGTTAAAATTATTAAAAAAAATAATTTATTTTACACAATTTTGTAATAAAGGGATTTTGGGATTTTGTCAAATTTTTTGGGAATTTAAAATTTTTGTTTTAAATTATAAAAAAATTTAATTATATAAATCAAAAATTAAATTGTTTAACGAAATTATTCAAAAATTTATACATTTTACAAAATTTTGTTACAAGGGGATTTTGGGATTTTGAGAAACTTTTTGGGAATTTAAAATTTTTATTTTAAATTATAAAAAATTAATTATATAAATGAAAAATTAAATTCGTTAACGAAATTATTAAAAAATTTATAAATTTTACATAATTTTGTAATGAGGGGATTTTCGCAAACTTTTTGGGAATTCAAAATTTTGGTTTAAAATTGAAAAAAAATTAATTATATTAAAGAAAAATTATGTTTCATTTTAAAATTAACAAAAAAATTTAACAAAAATTTTACAAAATTCTTAAATTTTTCCAAATTTTTTAATGAGGGAATTTTGGCAAAAGTTTTTGGGAATTAAAAATTTTTGTTTTAAACACAGGAAAACAAGAAAATACACGAAATAAAGAAATTTTTATCTACCTACTATTTAATATAAAGCTTAAAAACCAATGGCAACTCTAATTGACCAGGTTTTTTTTTATTGAAAAAATCCTTGGTTTTGTCTTTTCTAAGGCAAACTTGTTAAAAATATTTAAGTGTTAAACAAATGATTATAGTTTTTTATTAAAATGACTAAAACTAAAAGAGGAACAAAAAAAACAATAACATTCCTTTAGCCCGACATTTTTAAACCAAATTTTTTTCATATTAAGCATATCCTCATCCGTTTTAACAAACTACAAAAAAAGTTTTAGCAAAAAAATTATTTGCACAATGAGAAAAAAAAGAAAGAAAATTGTTTCAAATAATAATAAAAAATCTGACTAAGGCCACATTTTAAAACATTTGAAGGATTTTCGTAAAAATCCCCTCCCAAAACGAAAAGAAAACTTTATGTGAAATGTAAATTTTCGCGTACTTAAACAACAGCAAACAAAAGGAAACTTATACTAAAACTAAAAAAATACACAAATTTTTGTTAAATATTTCTACAATTGTAAAAACAACAAGAAGAAAAAAAGCCAACATGGAAACACACAACACAGCATTTTTTTCCATTATTTTAATGTTGAAGTATGTAAAGTAAATTTGTTTTAAACGTATGCATGTATGTTTGCTGTTTTGAGTGTGTATAAGTATGTGTTAAGTGTATGAGTTGCTTGTATGCATTTCCTTCCTGTCTATCTTTTAAGAGCAGCCAAAAAAAAACCTACCAAAAGATGAGTGCTGTTAGAAATTGTTAAATTTTTTATATGTACGTCTATCCGTTTGACTGTCTGTCTGTCTGTCTTTCATTCATTCTTTCTTTCTTTCTTTCTTTCTTTCATTTTACCAACACAGTCTTATGCTGTTGAGACACATACACACATAACGTTGGTGTTAAGGACCTTTACAAGAGGATGTGTAAATATTTGAAGAAAATGAACACACAAATTTACAGCCTTGTAAAACAGGCCAAAGTTATAAATCCTTGACAAATAACTCAATGTTAAACTAAAATTAGATGTTTAACATTAGAAAATAATAGAAAAAGAAAAAAACACATTTCCTAAAAAAAAACAAACAAAAATCAATAGAAAATATGTCTAAAAAAAATTTCCGCTTAAAACTGTTACAAATTTCATTAACATTTTGAATTTCCAAAATTTAGGGATTTTGGCAAAAATTCTTAGGAATTCTATTTTTTTCTAGAAATTTAATTAAAAGAAATGTATTATTTCATAAGAAAATTTCATAAAAATTTAAAAATTTTAATTATTTTTTTATCAGGGGATTTTTAGAAAATTTATGGGAATTTGAAATTTTGGTTTAAAATGATTAAAAACGTGTTAAAATAGCTTTTTTGCTTAAAGTATGTTAAAATTTTGAATTCCTAAAATTTAGGGATTTGGGGATTTAGGCAAAACTTTTTGGGAATTCAATTTTATTACTCGAAATTTATTTAGAAAGAAGAGAAATTATATTCCTGAAGGAATTTTTTGAAAAAAATATTTAAATTTAAAAAAAAAATTATGAGGAGATTTTAAAAAAATTTATGGGAATTTAAAATTTTTGTTTAAAATGATTAAAAATGTGTTCAAAAAGCATTCTTGCTTAAAACATGTTAAAATTTTGAATTCTTAAAATTTAGGGATTTGGGGATTTAGGCAAAACTTCTTAGGAATTTAAAAATATTTCTTGAAATTTAATAAGAAGTAAGAAAATTCATATTCCTTAAGGAAATTTTATAAAAAATATTAAATTTTAAACATTTTCTTATGAAATTTATAAAAAAAAATTTAGATTTTAAACATTTTCATATGAGGAGATTTTGTAAAAATTTATGGGAATTTAAAATTTTTGCTTAAAATGATTAAAAATGTGTCCAAAAAGCATTCTTGCTTAAAATATTTAAAAATTTTGAATATCTAAAATTAAGGGATTTGGGGATTTAGGCAAAACTTTTTGGGCATTCAAAAAATTTTCTCGAAATTTTATTAGAAGAAAGAAAAGTTATATTCCTAAAGGAAATTTTTTAAAATTTTTGAATTTAAAACAATTTTTTATGAGGGGATTTTGAAAAAATGTATGGGATTTTAAATTTTTTGTTGAAAAATGTGATAAAATATTATTTTTGTATGTTAAAATTTTGAATTCCTAAAATTTAGGGATTAGGAGATTTTTTTTATAAATTTTGGGAATTAATTTTTTTAATTTCAACTAAAACACGCAAATTTAACAAAATTTAAGTTAAAAATAACAAATTTGAATAAATTTGTAGCTATTTTGCTAAAATTGGTTTAAAATTTTTGTTTTTGCAAAATTTTTCTTTAAGTCTTAACATTTTAAAGAAAATTTTTCTTAAACTTTAAAAAATGGGACCAAATTTTTTAATTTATGCCTGCCTGTTTGTGTTGTTATATTTTGCCATAATAACGGAAATAATAATTGTACTCAGAAACCGTCAACATTTCTTCGTATAACAACGAAAAATGCATAAATTTGAACAAGCCAGCAGTCAGTATCTATGTATGTTTGTGATGTATGTGCGTGTGCTAAAATGCGTTTTGCAACTCCTAAGACCTAAAGAAGACAAGTAAGCAGAATCTATGGCATTTAATAATGTATAAAACTTAAGAAGAGCCATAAAGTAATAGCAAGCAGCAGCATATCACTGGCAAAACACTAGAAAATTACTTATTCCCTCTCTCTCTCTGTTTCTCACCCTCCTACTCTCTTCAATTCCATTTAAACTAAGTTATATGCATTTATGTTAAAGTTTTATACTTACTCCTATACATATGTATGTATTTATATGTAAATGTTTAAGAGTTTGCCTTTAAGGGGTTTCTTTTGTAAGGGAAATTACTGTTATATATGATAAATATGAAATAGATTTGTTTAAAAGCAAAGCTTATTATAATTTTTGCTTTTTTTCATTTTATTTAGCAAATAAATATAATTAATTGTTTAGTTAGGCTTACCCTATTTATTACTAAAAACTTTATATGCTTTTAAGTTTAAATGTAAATTGCTTCTGGTGGTGTGCTTTTTGCTTGATAACTTTCCTGGCATTTGTATTTTTTAATATACATTGAAATGTTTTCTTATAAATATGTTTGGTATTTTAAAAAAATCTTAGTTTTTAAAAAAGAACAGCACTAGAACAGAACTAGAAGAAACCAGAAAAGAAATAGAAAAGAACTAGAAGATAACTAGAAGATAACTAGAACAAAACTAGAACTAGAAAAGAACAAGAACAGAACTAGAACAGAACTAGAACAGAATTAGAACAGAATTAGAACAGAACTAGAACAGAACTAGAACAGAACTAGAACAGAACTAGAACAGAACTAGAACAGAACTAGAACAGAACTAGAACAGAACTAGAACAGAACTAGAACTAGAACAGAACTAGAACAGAACTAGAACAGAACTAGAATAGAACTAGAACAGAACTAGAACAGAACTAGAACAGAACTAGAACAGAACTAGAACAGAACTAGAACAGAACTAGAACAGAACTAGAACAGAACTAGAACAGAACTAGAACAGAACTAGAACAGAACTAGAACAGAACTAGAACAGAACTAGAACAGAACTAGAACAGAACTAGAACAGAACTAGAACAGAACTAGAACAGAACTAGAACAGAACTAGAACAGAACTAGAACAGCACTAGAACAGAACTAGAACAGAACTAGAACATATTTCTATAAGCATAATGAACAATTTATTTGAAGCAATAATCATTTCCTCTACCCTCTACTTCAAAGGCATCACACTTAAGGATTGTTAAGTTTCATTTTTGTTTTTCCTCTTCAAACTTTTTGTTAAAATCTAAAACAAATTTTAATTAATTACATTTTATTCAAATAAATAAGCAAAATCTTGAAAATAAACTGATCTCTTTGAACAGCAAAATGTCACATAATTTGTTTAAAAAGTTTTTAAATTTAATTTCAAGTTTAGCAAAACAATAATAAAAATAATGATTTCAATTTACAGAAATTCATATGGGCTCTGCAAGGCATTTAAGTGTTATATATGAATATTACTTTTTTTAAGGGGTGAATTTCCCAAAGGAAAACAAAACTGTTGCTAACAACTTCGATTTTCTTATTTAAAATATATTTGTGTGCTTTTCCTTACATTTGAGTGCTAAAAATGTATAACATTTATGTGCATTACTCAAATTTCTCTTGGGGTTTGTTAGCAAATTTTCAAAACCATTAACATCATGTTTAACTCTTTTTTTTCTTTTCTTTTTGTTGGTGAAATTTTTTCAGAGAAATATAAATCTAAATAAATCAATCATTTTAGAAGCTTAACAAGTCTTATTGTAAAATGTAATGAAAATAAAATGCAAACAAATATAAAGAAAAATTCTCGTTAGATTCGAATAAATCTAAAAAAAAAGTTTTTATTTGTTTGTTTTTTAGTTGGAAAATTTATCACAAAAGCTTTAATAATAATCATCGTAATGATATACATTTTATGGGGAAAAATAAACATATACACAGACGCACACACACTGACAGGAAAACTGAAAATAAATAAAAATATTTGATTATATTAAATAGAAATCACTCATACGTAAAGGTGTTTTTCAAATATTATTCCTTTTTTCTACGTTGTATGTGAAAGTGTGTATTTAAAATTCATCATACTGTTTATTTAGTTGTTGTTCTTTTTTGCGTTTAGCAAAATTGAAAATTTTATGTAAAATTTAGAAATCAAATTTGTTCAAAATAAAATTTACATAAACAAAGTTTTTTCTTTATTTTCACAAATAATTGGAAATTTATAAAAGTTTTTAACAAAGAGATTATCGGAGAATTGTAGAACACACATAAAAAAGGAAAAATCAAGATTTGTTTAAATTCAGTTTTAGTTTAGTTCTAGATCAGTTCTAGTTCAGTTCTAGTTCAGTTCAGTTCTAGTTCAGTTCTAGTTCAGTTCTAGTTCAGTTCTAGTTCAGTTCTAGTTCAGTTCTAGTTCAGTT
>NC_060953.1:3227546-3229911 GCF_022045245.1 Lucilia cuprina | reverse complement strand
AACAGAACTAGAACAGAACTAGAACAGAACTAGAACAGAACTAGAACAGAACTTGAACAGAACTAGAACAGAACTAGAACAGAACTAGAACAGAACTAGAACTAGAACAGAACTAGAACTAGAACTAGAACAGAACTAGAACAGAAATAGAATAGAGCTAGAAAATTAAAGCAACTTGTAAAAATCTGCCTTTAAAACTTCTAGAAAAATATAATATTTACAAAAGATGATTATTTTCATATATATCGAACTAATTACTTGGCCAGTCTATTTAACAATTTCCTTTTTGTTTCATTCAAATAACTTTTAATTAAAAAAAAAAACAATTACAAAAATTTCAAAAAATGTCTTTTGCCATTAATATTAATCATACGTACTGGTGTTCGTTAAAAACAGAAAATATTGCAACTAATATAACTTTTGATATATTAAAACTATTGTCATCAAACTTGGCTAAATCATACACAACTATATAAACTTTAAAAAGAATTTAATAAAAATTTCCTAAAACAATTTTAACATTTTTAAAATTATTACAAAATTTAAAAAAATTTCTTTCAGATTTTTTTTAAAGAAACTATTCTATTTCTTTTTATCACATTTTCTTCAAATTTCTAACTGTTATGTTATATGCAGAAATAAGCTTGGTGGTATATCACAGGCAGTTTGCCGCTTTCTATATTTTTATGTCATTTATTTTCTAAACTAAACTTTTTTTCTTATACATAAACATAGAGCAGTTATCAACTTTATATACTTATATATATTTGTATTTATACAGCTGCATTACATTGCTGCTATAAAATTCATTTACATTTTACTACTACAACAACTATAGTCAACAACTTCCACTACTACAACTCACTCTGTAAACAGCCTTTTTTTCGAGGGAAAAAAATGTTATACATTTGTTTAAGTATAAGTGGATGAATGAATGAATGTAAGTTGTAGAAGTTGATGTACATGAGAATATGAACAACGAGTCAATGTAAAATAAATGTAGAAAACAGTGGGAAGAAATTTTGTTAATTAAAATTGAAACATTTTAAAAGAATATTATATTTTTATACAAATTTTAGCAAAATTTTAAATTCCCAAAATTTAGAGATTGGGATTTTTATAAAAATATTTGGGAATTTATTTTTTTTTTTTTTTTTTTGAAATAAAATTCTATTAAAATGAAGATAATTTACAAACAATAAAAACAAAAAAACTGTATTTCCTTTTGAAATTTTGTAAAAAAATTTAGATTTTTTATAAATTTTTCTTAAAAAGGGATTTTAAAAAATGTTATAAAAAAAAAACAAATTTGAGAAAAAAATTTTCCACTGTGAATACATGTAAGTGTTTTCGCACTAAGTGGATGTCTAAGTATATGCAAGTAAGTATATGTGAATGAGTCTGATTGTCTAAGTATGTAATGGTTCTTCTCTTCCATCCGACTCTCTCTCTCTCTGTCCTTCTTACCCTGTCATTTCAGTCCTCTGTCATCTAGCATATTATTTGTATGTGCTTTTGTTCTTGTTACTGTTGTTGCATTATCTGAATGAATAGTCATACATGTGTCTTCCAGTGTTTGTTTTTTCCTAACAAGAATAGTTACAATTGTTACTACTTTTGTTGTAGTTGTTGTTGTTTGGTTGTTGTCCTGGTGATATTTTAATATGTATATACTGCCGCTTTACTAATATGAAAAAAAAAATAAATAAGAATGAAGCAAAAAATATTCACAGAAAATAATAACTAAAGAATTTTAAACCATTGTTTTCCCTACAACTCCTTTCTAGCACCACCCACTGACTCCCTTTTTTTAACTTTTGTTTGTTCTTTTAGTTTCTTTAGTTGTAATGTGGCTGTCTTTTTTTCATTCTACTATTTTGTTCATTTTTTTAAAACTATTCTTTTTTTTGTAATATAAAATACTAGACTCATTTGTTAGCAGCCAGAAATAAAAGTCTGTCTGTCTGTCTTGTGTGTGTCTCTTTGGTAAAACTAACGACAATGATGATGACGATGATGATGATGATCTTCATTTAATAATGATGTGTTTTCATTTTTTTTTTTTGCTTAGTTTCCCTTAAGGCAATTTTTTTGTCTTTTAATAGTTTTTTCAGTTTTACGATGGAAATTAATACTGACCATTATAATATAATGGCTTAGTTATGTTTTGTTGGCTTACTAAGAAAAAATGTGACTTATGTAAATTAAATAAAAAGCTTTAAAATATATTTTAATTTAAATGTTTAAAACTAAACTAAAAATGTACTAGAACTGAACTAGAACTGAACTAGAACTGAACTAGAACTGAACTAGAACTGAACTAGAACTGAACTAGAACTGAACTAGAACTGAACTAGAACTGAAC
>NC_060953.1:3225148-3227446 GCF_022045245.1 Lucilia cuprina | reverse complement strand
TTCTAGTTCTGTTCTAGTTCTGAACTAGTTCTAGTTCTGTTCTAGTTCTGATCTAGTTCTAGTTCTGTTTTAGTTCTGTTCTAGTTCTGTTCTAGTTCTGTTCTAGTTTTGTTCTAGTTCTTTTTTATTTGTATTCTAGTTTTGTTATACTGGAATTCTATTTCAATTGTAGTTGAATTATAGTTATTTTTTGAAAATCCCTTATGCTGTCACCATTCCTTTATCCGAATTAAACTAATACCAATCTCTACTTCTTCCCCTTTCAATCCCCTTAACAGCAGTGTATGTTAAATGAAAAAAAAAAAAACAAACAACTTTTCCTTTATTACTCAGCAAACATTTGCCAAAGTCATTTATACATTCCTACAGACAGTGGCTCATAAAAAACAAACAGAGAGAGAGACAGACAGACAGCAAGACTGACAGTTAGGAAAAAATGAGACCAAATGTCGCACGAAAAGCATAATGTTGTCAATCTTATTTGTTGTTATTATTTCCACTATTTGTTGTCAGCTATTATGATTATTGTTGTTGTTGCTTTAATAGTTTTTTATTTTTTGCTTTCTGCGTCACAACATTAATATTTCTAGATGTCAGTGACAAAATGAAAAGAAAAAAAAAAATCATTCAAAACTTTAGTTATTTTCTAAATAGTTTTTTATTTGGTGTGAAAGAGGGGAACAAAACTAAGTAGACACAAGTAATGGAAATATTTTTTAGATTTAATGCTACTTATAGCAACTGAATATGAAGTCAAGTGTATGGAGCAAATTTGTAAAGTGTAAAATATTTTTAGTATTAAAATTTATATTTTTCAAAATTAAATTAAAAGTAGATATTTCAAAAATTCAAATGTTGTTGATCAAAGTTGTTCAACAATGTTGCTAAACTTTAAATTCGTTTTAAATATCCTGTTAATTTTTATAAACAATTTAATTTAAATCTAATTTCCTTCTTGATGTCTATACTAAGTTATTTACTTATCAACAATCTCAATTTAATTCTTATGTTATATTTTATATAGTTTTTAATTATTCCATCATGTGTGTATGTATGTCTGTCATGTGTAGACATTTTTCTTTTTGTGCATAAATTAAAATTTATTTTCAATTGCCATTTAATGATTGTTATCTTTTATGTTTGTATGTCAAATGCTTAATTAATCCTTATCTTTGTTGATATTTTCTCTCCTTTTTTTGAGTATAAAATTTCACTCTAACTCTTTCACTTTTTTGTATCTAAAGTATATCTTTATTGCTGAAATAAATGTACTTTATTTCTTCATCTCTCTCTCTCTCTTTCACTTCTGGCTTTCATTTAAATGCTAAACTAATTGAAAACTAAATATTTGTTGATTGCCTTAATATACAAACAAATATACATAAACAAACATACATACATGTGCATACTACCCATACTACTCATACATACACAGACACCAACCAACATATTTTAATATAGGAAATCCTCAACACACATACATTCAATATAATTTAAACATACAATTACTCTCACTCTCTCTCTCTCACTCTTAGTACTCGTTAGCTCTCCTATTCCTGTTATTTGATTATGTTTTATATGAAATCGGGTTAAACTCCCACTTCTTCCCACTTTTAAGCAATCATCTCTGTTGTTAAACATTTTCCTACACTTAAAAATATTTTATTCTATATAGAGAAAATATTTCCAGCATTATAATGATAATGTGATTATAGTCATTATGATGTTTATAATGTTCATTATGTTTAGGTTGTTAAATAAGTGGGATAGTAATCATGTTGCTGATGTTGATGCTGCAGTTGATTTACTGGTAAATGAAAGAAAAATTACATATTCCAAATGTTGTTGTTGTTAGTTGAGGTTGTTGCTGTATTGATAAATAGAATGAAGAATGATAATACTTCAACACAACTTCCTGTTATAATTTATATATTTTTTGCTTTATTCTTGTTTAAACAATTATCTTAATACTTGTCTTAAAAGCTGTAGTATTTTTTATATTTTTTGATGAAAACATTTTTATTTTAAGAAAATTCAATTTCCTGTTAAAATTTTAATGCTTCAAGGAGTTTTGTTGTTTAAGAGAAGTAGAACAGAACAGAGAAATACGAATATTTTATATTTGTTAAGAGAAATAAAAACTTTACTAAAACAGAACTAGAACTGAACTAGAACTGAACTAGAACAGATCTAGAACAGAATTAGAACAGAACTAGAACAGAACTAGAACAGAACTAGAACAGAACTAGAACAGAACCAGAACAGAACTAGAACAGAACTAGAACAGAACTAGAACAG
>NC_060953.1:3222934-3225048 GCF_022045245.1 Lucilia cuprina | reverse complement strand
TCTGTTCTAGTTCTGTTCTAGTTCTGTTCTAGTTCTGTTCTAGTTCTGTTCTAGTTCTGTTCTAGTTCTGTTCTAGTTCTGTTCTAGTTTTGTTCTAGTTCTGTGCTACTTCTGTTCTAGTCCTTTTGCTATTAAAAAAGTGTTTCATATGTTTTCTTAATTTATTCAAATATGCTAAATTACTTAAAGTAAATTACATATGTATTTAACACATACAATCCTGACAAAAAATATAAAAATATTATGAATCCGATTTACCACATTCATCTCGTATTATAAACTCAAATAATAATGAATAGAGAAATAAGGAAAATTTCATATTTTCAAATTACTACCAAAAATCCAAATTGTTCATTCACAATTTAAAATAGAAATTGTAAAGCATAATAATAAGTAAGGAAAACAATTTTTAGCACAAACCAAAAATAAAAAAAAACAAAATAAACAATCAGGGAAAATTTGTTGATTTTTTATTGTAAGAAAAACTTAATACAAAAAGCAGTTGTAAAATATTCCAGTGAACTGAAAACCAAATGCTATAGCAAAAACTACTATTTACTATTGCTGAAGTACTTAGTAGAGTGGTAGTTGAAGCAGCAACAATAATAACAACAACGATAGAAACAGAAAATTTATAAAAATTCTTTAGCATTTTTTATACTTTTTTATATAGAAAATGGCACAATAAATATTTTTTATGTTATAAAAACATGTAAAACTATAAATGCAACAAAAATAACAACAACTGAAGCAAACGATTGCAAAAATATAAAAAAAATAAATAAATATAAAAAAACTTAAAATATTGCAAAGATATAAAATAATAAAAACCATATGAAAATTGTGTATGAATATGGATGGAAAAAGAATGTTAAAATATTTATAAGCGCTTATATATGTAAATACAAGTGTAAGAGCGAGAAAAGGAGATAATATAGAGGTGGCAGTTTTATAGGAATTATACCAGTATAGCTGTTTAACGAATCCTTAAAAAAGCAAAAAAAAAGGAAGGAAGGTTAATTGAAAAAGTTTTCAAAAAAATCTAATGTTTTTTGAAAATAGTAGTAGATTTATGAATTATTTATAGTTTAGAATAAATATAGTTTGTAGGCATAAAAAATGCACATTCAATATTGTTAAAAATTTAAAGTAATTTTCATACAGCCTTAGTTTTTTGAAGTTTATGTTTGTATGTATATAAATGTGTTACTAAATAAATGTATAATAAAAATTCAAGCAGACATACAAACACCGAAACAGACAGACGGACAAACTGAACGGATGGACAGACATACATTTAACAACAACACAACAACAACAAACAACAAGAAGTGGTAAATTTCAAAACTATTCGAGCATGTTTTATATCCATGAATATCGGTTTATGCATATGTTATATGTATGACTCTCTGCATATGTATGTATAAGTATCTATTTGTGTGTGAGCTTTTGTGAATAAGGATATTATAGTAACGAGTTGAAAGTGGTTATATTGGATATGCTTACTTACAGTTAAAGTAAGTATAAGTACTCGTTTTGTATATTTGTCTAGATGTTTTAATGTTAAAAAAATAAAAACTTTATCAACAATCTTGATAAAAATTATAGCAGAAAGAGAAAATAAACTAAACTATTTAATGAAATATGAAATTGTTTTTTGCTGTGGATATTAAAAATGCTATAATTTCTCTCATTTCTGTTTGTAATAGATATATACAGTTAAACAACTTTAAAACAATTTGCAAAGATTTATATTTGCTAACATACATACAGAGCAAAGTATAAACGAAAATCACAAATAAAAAAGAAAATTTAAAAACACACAAAAAAGACTCTTAAAAAATAGAATTTTAATCAAATAAATACATGTTTAAACAAATATTGTGGAGTATAACAATTAAAAAAAATTGAAAAAAAATCTGCTTACACTAACAAAAGCGTTATCATCTAAAAATAATATTAAATAAAATAAATTTGATACAAATAAATTAAATTAATAAAACTTGAGAACTAGAACAGAACTAGAACAGAACTAGATCAGAACTAGAACAGAACTAGAAAAGAACTAGAACAGAACTAGAACAGAACTAGAACAGAACTAGAACAGAACTAGA
>NC_060953.1:3221518-3222834 GCF_022045245.1 Lucilia cuprina | reverse complement strand
GAACTGAACTAGAACTGAACTAGAACTGAACTAGAACTGAACTAGAACTGAACTAGAACTGAACTAGGACTGAACTAGAACTGAACTAGAACTGAACTAGAACTAGAAAAATTTTCCGTTTTCCTTCGCAATTTTTAGTTGTGTTCATTACTGTTGCATTCATTACTGCTGACTGGTTAGCTTATAATAAAACCATAAGGAGAACAACAACAATACACCAAGGAAATGCTGCAAACATTTATACTTAAAAAATACTAAATACTAGTTTTACTAACGAGAACACATGCACAAAAAAATTAACGAGCACACATGCATATGCATGCTATTCATACAAAACAACAGGAACAACAACAATCAATTGTCTAAATTGCAACGTTTAAATACTTTATAAATAACTCAACAAAAAAACAATTGTACAAAACTTTGTGTTTCCCTAACTAAACAATGCACATAAGCATTTTTTCTCTACTTATTTTAAACAAAAAAATGCAAAAAAAAAGCTCTGAGATAAATCTAAGCTTTCTCCCTTTCCCCCAAAATACATAGTTTTCTTTTCGCACACACACTCTTACAAAAAATAAGTAAACAAACCAGCAATGAAACTTTCTGGATCAAAAATGTCTACTACACACATAAAAATACACGGAGCATTAGCAAAAAAAAATCGAGAAGCAACCTAAAGAAAAAAGGGATCAACTCTTAAAGTTTTTGTTTAGAGACAAAAAACAAAAAGGAAAAAAATGAAATTCATAATACCAAAGCAAGAGTAACAAAAAACATTTGCAATGGAAAACATTTATCAAGTTTTTTTTATTTGAAAACAATTGCTAGTTGTTATTTAAATAAAACCAAATATAAAGAATAAAAAGTTAAATACACATAAATACGTGTATTTTATTATTAAAATTTGAAACATTTGAAACAAGCACAGTTCAGTTCTAGTGCAGTTTTAGTTCAGCTCTACTTTAGCCTTGTACCATTTATAGCAAATTTTTGATTTTTTATTAAATTATCCTTAAATTTGCATTTTATAAGAAATTTAAAAAAAAAATTTGCATTTTACAGGTTTTTTTTCAAAATTTTAATTTTATAGGAAATTTTTCAAAAATTTGCATTGTACAGGAAATTTTTCTCAAAATTTAAATTTTAAGAGGAAATTAAAAAATGCTTTTTAAAGGAACCTTTTTTGTTCTAGTTCTGTTCTAGTACTGTTCTAGTTCTGTTCTAGTTCTGTTCTAGTTTTGTTTTAGTTCTGTTCTAGTTCTGTTCTAGTTCTGTTCTAGTTCTGTTCTAGTTCTGTTCTAGTTCTGTTCTAG
>NC_060953.1:3217863-3221418 GCF_022045245.1 Lucilia cuprina | reverse complement strand
CTAGTTCAGTTCTAGTTCAGTTCTAGTTCAGTTCTAGTTCAGTTCTAGTTCAGTTCTAGTTCTAGTTCTAGTTCTAGTTTAGTTCTAGTTCAGTTCTAGTTCAGTTCTAGTTCAGTTCTAGTTCAGTTCTAGTTTAGTTCTAGTTCAGTTCTAGTTTAGATCTAGTTCAGTTCTAGTTAACTTACTTTTTCTTTACTTCTTCGTGAATTTTTTTATGCTTTTGTTATTGTTGTTTCTTTTTTCTATTATGTAAATGATCATTTACATTTCTTTCCATTGTCCTTGTTGTGGCTGCTATTGTTATAACTAGTTGTTGCTATTGCTTCTATTATTTGTTTACAAAAGTGGCCAGAATTATATAAAATCCACTAACAATATGCGTTTTTAGCATATTAATTTACAAAAATCCCACAATTGTTATGTTCTGTTTTGCCATATTTTGTTTTTCAAATATATTTCCTCTTTCCTTTATTTATAAGGCTGCTGCTACATGTTGAGAAAGCTTCTTCGAATTAAATAGTTATGCAAATCGTTTTTGTAGAGAAACTTGTTATTTAAATCCCTTCCCGCTCTATTAAGTGTATTTTAAAAGTATGTATAAACAATATTGGTATTCTGCTCATTTATTTACTGACTCACAGACAAAACAGCAAAACTTTTTCTTCCAACACCATAAATTCTTTTGTTTGTGTAAGTGTACGTTTCCTGTAAGTTTATTTTTTTTTCTTCTTTCATTTGTCTTTGTCTATAATGTTATTGTTATAGCTGATACTGTTCCTGGTTTATTAGTTTGTTTTGCAATTGTTATTGTTATTGTTGTTGTTTTACAAATAAATTTTATAAATTCCTTGTACGTGCGTTGGCAATAAAATGCGTTTGCTGTCACTTATAATTTGCAAAATAAATCTTTATAAATGTTGCCACCACAAATATTCCTTAAACTTAAATAAATAAAAAAAAACAACAAATAATAAAAAGAAAAAAATATTTGTATTTACTATTTAATTCTTTCACCTTTATATATATTTTTCTCCTCCATGTTTAACTTAAATGTCTCATAATGTTGCGAAATACGTACAACATTTATATGCATTAAGAAAACAGTATCAAACGCTGTGGCGTATAAGTAATTTTTAATTGATGTCTTTGCTACGATTGAAAATGAAATGTTTGTTTTTTTTTTTGTTTTTTTTTTGGGGGGGGGGCTGGTGGTATGCCATTTATAATTGCAACATTTATGTTTAAGAAGGTTTCTATTCTCCTCTCACAAAATGTTTATAATATTTTTTCAAACAGATATGATACAGACAGTGGACACCTACGAAATTTCTTAAAATTAAAAATTTTACATTTTCATCGAAAAGCTTTTCTTACATTCGATAACTAATTAATTTTCTTCCTTTTTTCTTTGCAGATTATTTTCATAGAAAATTTTGCAGCGTTTTTTCTAAAAGCACCAAATATCTTCTGAATATTTAAGGTAAGTTCCTAAGACACATATCCTAAGTATATAAGTAAATTTTAGTTTTACGAAATTTTTGAAAAAAATTTCATTTTAAGTTTTTTACAGGAAGTTTTCGCAACATTTAACTTTTATAGAAAATTTTCGTAAAATTTACTTTTAATTGGAAATTTCGCCAATTTTTTTTATAAGATTTTTTTTTTAATTTAAGATTTTGAAAAATTTTCGAAAAATTTACTTTTTGTGGGAAATTTTTGCAAAATATATTTTTATAGAAAGTGTTTGTAAAATTTACTTTTTTAAGAATTTTTTTGTAAAATTTATTTTTTATAAGACATTTTCGTAAAATTTCTGTTCTGTTCTAGTTCTGTTCTAGTTCTGTACTAGTTCTGTACTAGTTCTGTTCTAGTTCTGTTCTAGTTCTGTTCTAGTTCTGTTCTAGTTCTGTTCTAGTTCTGTTCTAGTTCTGTTCTAGTTCTGTTCTAGTTCTGTTCTAGTTCTGTTCTAGTTCTGTTCTAGTTCTGTTCTAGTTCTGTTCTAGTTCTGTTCTAGTTCTGTTCTAGTTCTCTTATAGTTCTGTTCTAGTTCTGTTCTAGTTCTGTTGTAGTTCTGTTGTAGTTCTGTTCTAGTTCTGTTCTAGTTCTGTTCTAGTTCTTTCCTAGTTCTAGTTGCGTTCTAGATTTATGTTAGTTTTTCTCCAGTTTTGTTCCACTGTAACGTATTTTAATAAGAATACCAACACAATTGTTTTTGTAGTTATTTTTTCTCCTTTTTATTGTAGTTTTTGTTGCAAATTCTGAATACCGAAATAGCAACCATATGGTTATTAAATGGCTTTGAAAATTCTACATAACTACTACTCAATTACAAAACTTTCAAAATTTTTTTAAGAAAAAAAAAAGGAACGACATAGTATTTTGTGTGCCTTGGAGTAGTACATCATTTCACTTACATATACTCGTTCTGTTCTTTTTCATTTTCTTTAATGTTTATGTTGAAGTTTTCTCGTTTATGTTCCAATTGTTTGTATGTAGTTGGGCTTTTGTTGTTTGTGTGTGTTATTTAAAATTCTCAACAACAATAAAGAGAAACAACAGCAGCAACAACTGGTAACTGTTCCTTTTCCTCTGCTCCTTACAGATACTAATAACAAGTTTATTGTTGCTGCTGTTGTTCTTCTTCATCGTCATTTAGCTGTGAACATGTGTGTGTGTGGAAAAGGCTTTTGTATATTTTCTTCGTTTATGTTGGAAATTAAGTTTAAATGTTTAAGTGTTGCATGTTTGTATTGATATATGTATGTGTTGGTAGTATTTAGTATGCTAAACGTGTTTTCGGTTTTATAGCCCATGCTTGTGATATTTATGGTTTATTGCAGTTTAATTGTGCACCAAGGCATTAGGTATGCTATTTTGGGCTTTTCTATGGATACACCAGACATTCATCCATTCATTTATTCTCTTACACATTCATTTTGCCTTCATTATATAGCTTATGTTGCCACTCTCCTCCTCCTTCTACATCTTCTGATCCTGTTTAAATTTGCGTCTTATAATGCATATTGCTTAAATATTCAGGACTTTTGTGTATCATTATCTTGTCTGGGTCTCAACTACATATTTAGGTTTTTTTTCTATTTGTTCTTGTTGCTGTTATTTTAGTTATTGTTGGCTTAACGTTTTCGATTCGTTTGAGTTTACCTTAAAGTTGATTGCTAGGAATTCTTCTGTTTTTCACACTTCCTCTCTTCTTATCTACCGTTTTATCCTTATGTGTATTGCTGCTTTATTTTTAGTGCTTTTATGGCAACAAAAACCTTTTACCAGGATTTTGATTGTTTCACTACTAAGAAGAAAACAAAAGCTGTTAAATTGAAATTGTGGTGTACTTCTTTTTTTGGGCGCTGGGTTGGTGTGGTCAGTACATATTGATGATAGTTTTAGAACTAGAACAGGACCAGAAAAGAACTAGAACAGAACTAGAACAAAACTAGAACAGAACTAAAACAGAACTAGAACAGAACTAGAACAGAACTAGAACAGAACTAGAACAGAACTAGAACAGAACAAGAACAGAACTAGAACAGAACTAGA
>NC_060953.1:3215599-3217763 GCF_022045245.1 Lucilia cuprina | reverse complement strand
TCTGTTCTAGTTCTGTTCTAGTTCTGTTCTATTTCTGTTCTAGTTCTGTTCTAGTTCTGTTCTAGTTCTGTTCTATTTCTGTTCTAGTTCTGTTCTAGTTCTGTTCTAATTCTGTTCTAGTTCTTTTCTAGTTCTGTTCTAAGTCTGTTCTAGTTCTGTTCTAGTTCTGTTCTAGTTCTGTTCTAGTTCTGTTCCAGTTCTGTTCTAGTTCTGTTCTAGTTCTGTTCTAGTTCTGTTCTAGTTCTGTTGTAGTTCTGTTGTAGTTTTGTTCTAGTTCTGTTCTAGTTCTGTTCTAGTTCTGTTCTAGTTCTGTTCTAGTTCTGTTCTAATTCTGTTCTAATTCTGTTCTAGTTCTGTTCTAGTTCTGTTCTAGACATTTTCAAATGGTCCTTTGAACCGATAACTTAATAATGCTGAATTTTTCAACAATAAGTTCTCTATTGTATCAGTTCGTACAACCACTCTATTAGTAGTAGTATTCCTTTAATTCGAACTTCATTTTCATTTCAAATTATTTTTTCACTATTTAAATGCAATCAACCGCAAAAGCAACATTTCATAATTATTGCGGCAAATAATCAATATTCTTTTTCGGTTATATTCAACTGTTTTAAAAAAATAAATATTTAAACATTAAAAAATATAATGATATTGAATATATAAAAAAAATTAAAAATAGCAAAATATAAAATTGATGTTAAGATATTAAAAATGGATGATGAGTTTTGCTGTTTTTTTATTATTAAACACAGCAAATGAAATGGAAATATTTGTTTTTAAGTAACGAGTAGTCTGGGTGATAATGATTTATATAATATGATCTATACATATACATGTTTTAATAAAATATACACATACATTTATGTATTTGCATATAAATTTTCTACTTGCAATATGTGTTGACCATTTATACAATATTGTTCTGCTTAATAATCTTGCATATAATGGTTATAAAATTTTAATATTAAAAAATAAAAAATTAAATGAAAAATATAACATGTAGAGCGAAAATTGTAACATAAAATATTATTGTCATAGTTATACATATGAAATTTTTAATCATTTCATAGAATTTTTTAAAAATAATAAAATATTTATATAAATTACAATAAAAGAGAGAAACAAAAAAACTTATATTTATGAACGTTTTAAAATGATTTATTTTAAATGTTGAAAAAACAAATAATTAAAAATGAAATGATTCATTAAAGAAAAACTCTATTCAGTCAATTTTAAAAATGGTCCTTTAGATCTTAATAAACAATTCTCAATAATATTTTTAAGTTTCTAAAACAAATACGTCACAGAAACTGCATTTAAAATATTTCGAAATACATTTTTTTTAAATTCCTAAACTTCATTAACAATTCCACTGATGATTAGTTTATATTTTCATATGGTTAAACCAAGTAAAACGATCTTCTTTATGGAAAAAAATTCAAATACCTGTTAAACTAGTACTCGTCTAATTATAATGAGTTTTATAAGATGAGTTGTTATTTTATTTTTTTTTTTTTCATTATTTAATTACAATTTAATTTATTTACATTTTTATTTATTTACTAGAGAAAAAGAAAAAATTAAAACACATGAACACAAAAACACTTAAGAAATAATTAATCAAGTCTGTGGGGAAGGATTGTAGTGAGGGGTCTAAAAAAATAACAAACAAGTTGCTGCTGCTGTAGTACCTGCACTTGACCTTGAAATTTAATACTTTACTAACAAACAATTGTGTTAACGAAAAACACAAAAAATACATGATTTTTTTAATTTACAATAAATAATTAATTGACACGATATTTGTAAGCTTTGAGGTAGATGTGAGAAGTTAAATACAGATAATTAGAGATGAGAATATTAAAAAAATAATTATTTTTTTCTATGGAGAAAAAATCAATTTAAAAAGTCTTAGTAAATCAAATTAAGTAAATGGGGAAAATACAGATTGGATCGTTTAAAAGTAATAATATTTTTACCAACAGCTGAGTTAGAATTAAACTAGAACTTAAAAAAAGAAAACATAACTAGAACAGAACTGGAACAGAACTTGAATAGAACTGGAAAAGAACTAGAACAGAACTAGAACAGAACTAGAACAGAACTAGAACAGAACTAGAACAGAACTAGAACAGAACTAGAACAGAACTAGAACAGAACTAGA
>NC_060953.1:3211324-3215499 GCF_022045245.1 Lucilia cuprina | reverse complement strand
TCTGTTCTAGTTCTGTTCTAGTTATGTTCTAGTTCTGTTCTAGTTCTGTTCTAGTTCTATTCTAGTTCTGTTCTAGTTCTGTTCTAGTTCTGTTCTAGTTCTGTTCTAATTATGTTCTAGTTATGTTTTAGTTATGTTCTAGTTCGGTTCTAGATTTGTTGGAGTACTGTTCTGTAGTTATCTCCTATTTTTCTTTAAGGTTCTAGTTCTTATTTACCAAAAATGTTCCCTTTCTTTCCATCATCATTAATAATTATTATCATTTATTTTTTCGACTGTCATTTGAAATCTATTTATTTCAAAATAATTTTTTCCTTTCGTATATTTTTTTCTTGTTGATTACACTTCATTTCTTTTTTATTTGTTCTTTGTTTTTTTTTGGTTCTATAGTTTTTCATTTTACGATTATGATCTGATTTTATTGTTAAGCTTTTGCTAGACAATATGTCTGTTATGAGAAGTTTGTGGTGGTATTTTTTCCACTGGATTTAAGCCAAGTACTGCTGCTGCCGAATATGATTGCAGTAAAAATCAACATAAAAAATAAAACAATTTTTTTTAGAGAAATCAAAATGATAAAAACAAGATTTTTTTCCTACTAAATGTAATTTTTTTCTATGCTTTGAAATGATCTTTTGTTGACAAGTTGGTAAAAAAATTTTAAGAGAAAGTTTTATAGTTTATTTTTAAATAAACTTAAATAACTTTGATTTTGTGTATGAAGAGTTTAGAAATTTTGTAGTTTTTTTTTCAAATCATTTAACTAAACTTTAATAACTTGAATTATTAAGTTTTAGTAAGTTTTTTTGATTGGTAGTAGTTTAGAACTGTTAAAAGGTTTTTATAAAATTAAATGTTTCAGACATTTTTTGTTATTTAAAAAATAAATGAAAAACTAGAGTCTAGTTTTAGGCGAAGTAATGAGTGGTCCTTCGAACTTTAATAATTTTTAATTATAGTTACAATTCCTTAGTTATTTAGTTAATTTATTAAATTAATTTAAAAATTTGCTTTAAAAAAGGCGTTATTTTTTGAAGAATTAAATTAATATTTAATGGTCCTTTGCAATTTACGAAGTTTTTCTCATTTTAACAAACACAAAACTTTCAAGTTTTATTTGTTGTTAAAATTCAATAATTACAGCACACCTGCTTTTAAATTTTGCATTAATTAAACAAAATCAAGCTTTAAACTATTTAACCTTGACTGACATATCTATTTATACAAAACCCTCTTGCTGCTAACAAGAAAGGGGTTGGACCTTAAAGGGCAATGCAATTTGTCTCTTTGGTTTTCGCTTTAACTTTAACTAAAACATTCCTTTTATCGTAATTTTTTTTTTACATGTGTACTAGCTTAACCTTGACTTATAAATATTTTAAAACTAAATAATACAAATTATAAAAGATTTTTTCCATATTTATCGTTATTATTTCACTGCTAAACACTTGCTGTTTAAATGCAAATTAAAATATTTATTCTATTCTGTGAATTTTTTTCCACAATTTTTCATAATGATAGTTTAAAAAAAAAATATGAAAAAAAGTAATTTTTTTCGTTGCCGTAGTTAAATGCTTGTTGCCACATCGCTAAATTGTATTGTAGCTCAATTGTACAATGTACATGTGTTTCAAACTTATTTATGTATGAGTGCATGTAACAGATGTGGGTCGACAAAAGTTGCAAAACTATTAAAATACACAACTGGTGAAAAAAAAACAATTTTAAAAACATTTAACTGCTGCAACAGCAAATGGCATTAGTGCAGTAATAATTTTTGTTATAGTTGTTGTTGGTATTTCACTCATATTGTCATATATTTTAATACCCTACAGATTGCAATAGAATATTTTAAATGTCCTTAATAAAGTGTTAATATTTTTAATAAATTTTATGTTTGTGTTTTTCCTTGATTTAAAGAAATGCTTTGAAAAAGGTCCTTCGAACCAATGAAATTTGTTCAATTTTTGGAATTTTCTGTCCAGTTCAATTCTAGTTCTGTTCTAGTTCTGTTCTAGTTCTGTTCTAGTTCTGTTCTAGTTCTGTTCTAGTTCTGTTCTAGTTCTGTTCTAGTTCTGTTCTAGTTCTTTTCTAGTTCTGTTCTAGTTCTGTTCTAGTTCTGTTCTAGTTCTGTTCTAGTTCTGTTCTAGTTCTGTTCTAGTTCTGTTCTAGTTCTGTTCTAGTTCTGTTCTAGTTCTGTTATTCTCCAAGAAAATTTTTTCTTTTTTTTGTGGAAATTTCTTTAAGTTAATTTAAATAATGCTTTGAAAATACTTTAGGTACAATTTTGCCTTTATTTGATTAGTGGATTTGCTATTAGAGTTTTTTCTTCAATACAGCTTAAGCAGACAATTCAATTTTATGTGAATCTACTTTGTATACTTATATAATGTATGCCATAATATTGGTTTTATTTGACACCCCTTTTTATTTGTATTGTATTTCTTTGTAAATTTTTATGTTTTTTTCTCTTTTCTAAAGATTCCTCTTATTGTCTTAAAGTTTTATAACATTATCATAACGTAAAACAAAAATGATTTCAACAGAAATCTATCTGTACAGAGAATATAAATGTCTATATTGTATGTACTCTATAGATCCTTAAAGAATCCTTGCAAAGTTTCAGTTATTGTTGGAGGAGGTATATTTGCCAGATTGCTTGATTTGCATTTTTTAAAAAAATATTATCGTTTGATTTCTCTACATCATTGTTACAAAGTTGTTGCAAAGAAAAATATATTGGCAAAAAAATCAACAAAATGGTTGAAGTGTGGGGAAGAGATGGGACATAACTGGAAATGAAACTTAAAAAAAAATATTATTGTTGTTAGTAGTAGATGCTGCTACTTGTTTTGTAAATGCTACAACTTGAACCACTTAAGCTGCAAATTGTTAAAGGTAGAAACGAATAGGAAACTACTTGTAAGAAAATCCTTTAACTCCCTACTCTTGCTACTCCCTCTGCTCGCTTTATGTTGCTGGTTGTTGATGTAATAAAAATTCATGGTTTTAATAAGAAAGGAGAAGCTAGAGCAGGCAACATGGAGGTAGCGAAATATTAGCATGCAACATAAGTAAATGTTGCAAAGTACTTTTACTTTTTTTATGTTAAACTAACACAAAAACACAGTTATTTTCTGTATATATTTCAATATTTCTTTCAGTCCGGGTGTATGATTTTTCTCACATACAATCGTCGTTGTTGATTCTTTTGATATGCAAGTGTTTACTATAACAACACAGACACGGATACGCTCACACAAATACAAACTATGTATGTATGTGTATGGGATTCATATACAACAGTGTATTTTATTTACATCATAAACTTTGACAGAGTTTTTTTTAGTGAACCAACATCAAGTTGATTGAAATGTTTGCTATTCCTTCCTGCCTTAACACCACCATTCCCGCTTTAACCTAGCTTTACCCCATCAAATACCCACTATAACAGATTCATTGCTAAGAAGCAAAAACTATACAAAAAAAGAAGAATTTCATACAAAAAATGGGGAGTTACTGGTATAAAATTTACTCGCATGGTCTTAAAAAAAAAGCAAAATTATGTAACGCTCAAAGGATAATAAAAATCACTTTTCTCTGTGTATGTCAGAGTGTTTTTTGCTATATCCACTTGCTCGTTATTGGCATGTGAAAGGAAAACTATGTTTTTGTATGTGCATGAGAAAATAAAAATTGAATTGAAATATAAATATTGAATTTATAACGGGAACAAATTTTTCCCCTTTTAGCACTTCTTCATCGAAAACATCTCATAAATGGTTTTGCCATTGTTAGTGGATTGTTAATATGACACGAATTTACGTTTTTCAACAAAAAATATATAAATAAATGTTAAAGGCAATCAAAAGGATGTTTTCCATTTAAATTGTAAACAATTTGTTGTAAGGATACAAATGGATGAGAGACGGTAAAAACTCTTTTAAGAACTAATTTTTTAAACTTTGTCATAGATAACTAACACAACTAAAACATGATCAAAACTGAAATAGAATAGATCAAACTAGAACAGAACTAAACCAAAACTAGAACGGAACTAGAACAGCACTAGAACAGAACTAGAACAGAACTAGAACAGAACTTGAACAGAACTAGAACAGAACTAGAACAGAACTAGAACAGAACTAGAACAGAACTAGAACAGAACTAGAACA
>NC_060953.1:3198559-3211224 GCF_022045245.1 Lucilia cuprina | reverse complement strand
CTAGAACTGAATTAGAACTGAACTAGAACTGAACTAGAACTGAACTAGAACTGAACTAGAACTGAACTAGAACTGAACTACAACTGAACTAGAACTGAACTAGAACTGGAGCAAAACTGATCTAGAACTGAACTTTATTTTTAATCATTTATCTTTATTTTAACTATATGATTCCCCCAATCCCGTTCAGTTATTATAAGTTTTAATGTTTTTTTTACATATGTAAAGTAATTTGTTTTTCTAACATTAAAAGGAATTTAAATTATAAATTGTAACTTCAAGATTTCTTTTTTGATTGTATGTATGTTGTTTTTTACGCCAGTTTTGTTTTTCTTTTCTTAAACAAAGAACAAATAATTCGCAAAAAATGTGAAAGAATAAAGCAAGAAAAATACACCAAATTATATATTTTTTTATGATATTTTTCTTCTTATTATTATTTTGTTACTTTGTTTTCTTTTAAAATTAGCATGATTTTCCAGTCATGTGGTTTCATTTAAGTAAAACTGGCAGGATTTTTCATTTTATATGTAGAGATTTTTTGTTGCTTCTTCTATTTTTTTTTACAAATTTCTTTTTATTTCTTTACTCAGCTGATAAGATGGGTTTCAGTTACAATGTAATACTTTTCCACTATTTTTGTTTTTTTTGTTCTCGGCTGCCTTTTCCGAGCAGCTCTACTTTATTATGTGTAGCTGCTGGTGGATCAGAATGTGCGCATTTTGGTATATTATTGCCTTGTCTTATTTTGTAGCAACATCTTTAGCTGCAAAATGTCAGCCAAACAACCAGCCCAGACTATCGCTTGGATTACATCGGAACACAAACATTCTGAGTGACTAGTGTTTTTTAAGGAGGTTGAAGTAAAAAAATATTCGACGCACCATGAAGTGGAATGAAAAATTGTAGGTTTAACAGTGAAAATGTTACAAAATCGGATTAAAATGTAAAAGCTTAAACCTTCTGCTGGGTTTTTGCGCGCATTTTTTCTCGGAGTTTTTTTCTTTTTTATGTCGTTTTATTTTTACGAAATAAAATGGTATAAAAATTTTAAATAAATTGTTGTTTAAGGAAATTATTTTTATTTTATAAATTTTGTATGTTAGTTTTACAATAAGGTTTCTATAAATAAGCTAGTGTCTTGCATTTTTGAAGGGTATTTAATCTAGAGCAGAATTGGAACTAGAACAGCACTATAATAGAACTAGAACAGAACTGAAACAGAACTAGAACAGAATTAGAACAGAACTAGAACAGAACTAGAACAGAACTAGAACAGAACTAGAACAGAACTAGAACAGAACTAGAACAGAACTAGAACAGAACTAGAACAGAACTAGAACAGAACTAGAACAGAACTAGAACAGAACTAGAACAGAACTAGAACAGAACTAGAACAGAACTAGAACAGAACTAGAACAGAACTAGAACAGAACTAGAACAGAACTAGAACAGAACTAGAACAGAACTAGAACAGAACTAGAACAGAACTAGAACAGAACTAGAACAGAACTAGAAAAGAACTAGAACAGAACTAGAACAGATGTACAGATGTAGGACTTATAGCTAAATTTCAAGTTCGTCCTTACTGCAACATTTTCTGTGAATAAACAAGCACAGCTGGAGGCACGTTGCAATAGAGAACACTCAACTGGAGCAACAATTTAAATGCATGTTTTTCTAGCTCTTGAAAGTATATATTGTTGTTGTTATCATAATTGTTACTGTTGTTGCCTTAGGTTGTTTGTTTTTGTTATAGCTGTTTACTGTTGATATTGCTGCCTCTTAGTTGTTGTAGTTTTATTCAAAAAGTTGCAAATTGCAAGTAAAGTCGTTGTACATATTTTCATTTTTTGAATTTGTTAATGTTGGTTGCTGTTGTGTTTATTCTCTGTCTCTCTCTCTCTCTCTTGTTATTCGACAGCAGTGGTTCAAGAACATACATACATGATTTTAGCAGAGAAAATTTAAAAAATATATATATAAATAAGTAAATGTGTGTTTTTCTAAGTATCTCTATGTATATGTATGTATATACTAAATAATTCGTTTACCCCCCATTTTGAAAATGTATATAGATCAGCTGTGGATTTAACATGTTAAATGACTTTGAACTACATTTACACAGATATATACAAATGTAGAAAATATTTACGCATTTCCCTGCAGTGCGGGGTAACTATTACCATATTAATTTAAATAATCAAATTGACTAGAAAATATATATTTTTTGTAATGTTTTACTACTCTCCAGCATACAGAGAAATGTGGCTCCTTGTAAAGCTGCTGGGTTATTACAATTCACGTTTCCTTCCTACATACATAGACTTTTAACATTTTTCATGTTTTTCATGTACTTTTAACGAAAAGTAAAATAGAAATGTGTTAAAATGAATTCAAACAAACCTTTAATAGAATTTTCACTTCTCTGCATTTCCCTTTTTATCCTGTTTAAAAAAAAAAAAAAAAAAACTTTATTTAGACTTTTTTAACAAGAAAAACAGCCTTTGGGATATAACACTATAATTTTTTTGGTTGCTACATCCATTTTTAACAGGGTTTAACAAAAAGGTCCTTAAAGTATCTGCACACACATAGTGCTTTTAAATAACTTTAAAGTTTGATTTCATATGTAAAAAGAAACGCTAGATTTTTAAGCGTGTAACAAGTTGATTTTTGTGCTCATCTTATGTGGAAAATTGCTTTCCTGGGAGGGTTTTTTTTTCTTGCTGTTTGTTGTCAGTTATAAAAAAACCAACAAATCTCTTGATTTCTTTTTTTTTCTAACTTCTTCTCAATGTTTTTCCCTTGATCTCATTGCACATTTGAAAATTTAATTTGATTAAAAAATTGGCAACATTTTGATATATTGCTTATGAGCTTTTTATGTTGGATTTATATTTCAGTTTCTGTATTTTCTTTCTTTGCTAAAGTATTACATTTTAGAGACGATTACTATACTACAAAATATATATTATAGCAACTTTCGCATAAGAGTAAAAAAAAAACTTAATTTTTTTTCCTACTTAAATAAAATAAAAAAGAAATAAACTTTTTAAAGTATTACAAATTGCTAAATATGTTTCTGTAAACCACATATACACAACTTCACATTACCTACAGATACATATACTTTTTGAAGAAAAAAATGAAAAAATAAAAACAGCAACAAATTGAAAAGAAACCATTAAGTGTTTAACAAGTGATGAAAAGGTTAAAGAAACCAAAAAAAAGGAAAAAAAAAAGTTTCCTTAATCAAACATGATGTTTATTTTGTAAACTTTTGCGTTTCCTCTCGGGGGGAGATTCTAACAAAAATAACAACAAACAATATTTTATAACAACTCAGACATGCAAAACAAATATTTGAAATATTAGAAAAAAAACACAAAATTTTTAAATTTATTACAAAATTTAATTGAACTGCATTAACACTTAACTTTTCTAAAAAAAATGTCTTTAAATTAAATCGGCTCAGTTCTAGTTCGGTTCTAGTTTAGTTCTAGTTTAGTTCCAGATTAAGTATAGTTCAAATTCAGTTAAATTCTGGTTCTAGTTGTGTTCTAGTTCTGTTTTTGTTCTGTTTTTGTTCTGTTCTAGCTCTGTTCTAGTTCTGTTCTAGTTCTGTTCTAGTTCTGTTCTAGTTCTGTTCTAGTTCTGTTCTAGTTCTGTTCTAGTTCTGTTCTAGTTCTGTTGTAGTTCTGTTCTAGTTCTGTTCTAGTTCTGTTCTAGTTCTGTTCTAGTTCTGTTCTAGTTCTGTTCTAGTTCTGTTCTAGTTCTGTTCTAGTTCTGTTCTAGTTCTGTTCTAGTTCTGTTCTAGTTCTGTTCTAGTTCTGTTCTAGTTCTGTTCTAGTTCTGTTCTAGTTCTGTTCTAGTTCTGTTCTAGTTCTGTTCTAGTTCTGTTCTAGTTCTGTTCTAGTTCTGTTCTAGTTCTGTTCTAGTTCTCTTCTAGTTCAGTTCTAGTTTTGTTCTAGAAATTGATATTTTTATTTTTAATGTTTAGTAATTAGTAATATGATTGGAAAGTAAAAAATTTTCCAAGAAAAACTTTAAAATTAAAAAGAAGAATCATGAAAACTATTTTTAAAATTTGGATTTTAATAATTTTGGTAAGTTGCTTATTCAAGGCCCGCATAAATTTAATTCCTAAATCAACAAAGTGTCAATGTTGAAAGAAAATTTTATTTCATTGCTTCCATTTTTAGGCAGTCCATAGTACCGGCGCCATACGCCCGGCAACCACCAAAGACAGTCAAGAAAAATGTGGCTCCGTTTTCTGTTCTAGTTCTGTTCTAGTTCTGTTCTAGTTCTGTTCTAGTTCTGTTCTAGTTCTGTTCTAGTTCTGTTCTAGTTCTGTTCTAGTTCTGTTCTAGTTCTGTTCTAGTTCTGTTCTAGTTCTGTTCTAGTTCTGTTCTAGTTCTGTTCTAGTTCTGTTCTAGTTCTGTTCTAGTTCTGTTCTAGTTCTGTTCTAGTTCTGTTCTAGTTCTGTTCTAGTTCTGTTCTAGTTCTGTTCTAGTTCTGTTCTAGTTCTGTTCTAGTTCTGTTCTAGTTCTGTTCTAGTTCTGTTCTAGTTCTGTTCTAGTTCTGTTCTAGTTCTGTTCTAGTTCTGTTCTAGTTCTGTTCTAGTTCTGTTCTAGTTCTGTTCTAGTTCTGTTCTAGTTCTGTTCTAGTTCTGTTCTAGTTCTGTTCTAGTTCTGTTCTAGTTCTGTTCTAGTTCTGTTCTAGTTCTGTTCTAGTTCTGTTCTAGTTATGTTCTAGTTCTGTTCTAGTTCTGTTCTAGTTCTGTTCTAGTTCTGTTCTAGTTCTGTTCTAGTTCTGTTCTAGTTCTGTTCTAGTTCTGTTCTAGTTCTGTTCTAGTTCTGTTCTAGTTCTGTTCTAGTTCTGTTCTAGTTCTGTTCTAGTTCTGTTCTAGTTCTGTTCTAGTTCTGTTCTAGTTCTGTTCTAGTTCTGTTCTAGTTCTGTTCTAGTTCTGTTCTAGTTCTGTTCTAGTTCTGTTCTAGTTCTGTTCTAGTTCTGTTCTAGTTCTGTTTCTAGTTGTGTTCTAGTTGTGTTCTAGTTGTGTTCTAGTTCTGTTCTAGTTCTGTTCTAGTTCTGTTCTAGTTCTGTTCTAGTTCTGTTCTAGTTCTGTTCTAGTTCTTTTCTAGTTCTGTTCTAGTTCTGTTCTATTTGTGTTCTAGTTCTGTTCTAGTTGTGTTTTAGTTCTGTTCTAGTTCTGTTCTAGTTCGGTTCTAGTTCTGTTCTAGTTCTGTTCTAGTTCTGTTCTAGTTCTGTTCTAGTTCTGTTCTAGTTCTGTTCTAGTTCTGTTCTAGTTCTGTTCTAGTTCTGTTCTAGTTCTGTTCTAGTTCTGTTCTAGTTCTGTTCTAGTTCTAGTTCTGTTCTAGTTCTGTTCTAGTTCTGTTCTAGTTCTGTTCTAGTTCTGTTCTAGTTCTGTTCTAGTTCTGTTCTAGTTCTGTTCTAGTTCTGTTCTAGTTCTGTTCTAGTTCTGTTCTAGTTCTGTTCTAGTTCTGTTCTAGTTCTGTTCTAGTTCTGTTCTAGTTCTGTTCTAGTTCTGTTCTAGTTCTAGTTCTGTTCTAGTCCTGTTCGAGTTCTGTTCTAGTTCTGTTCTAGTTCTGTTCTAGTTCTGTGCTAGTTCTGTTTTAGTTCTGTTCTAGTTCTGTTCTAGTTTTGTTCTAGTTCTATTCTAGTGCTGTTCTAGTTCTGTTCAAATTCTGTTCTAGTTTAGTTTAAGTGCAAGTTCACTTCATAGATCATCTTAGATAAGAACGAAATGAATTTGGAATTCAAATAATTTAAATATAATTTTTTAGTGAAAACTCTTTTTTAAATATACATTTCTTTATTTTTTTAGATTTTCACCAAACATTTGCATCAACATTTGGAAAACTAAACAAAGTAAGTAATACTTTTTTTCTAAATGTTCCAATAAACAGTTTAACTAGTTTTAAATATAGTAGATAAAAATTTCCTTAAAAGTCTTTATGTTTTTATTTCTTGTCTCTGGATTTTTTCTCTTTTAGTGCGGTAAATCAATACCAATTATTTGCATTTATTTTAATTCAATACTTTTTATACAATTGCCTTTAATTTCTCAATTCAATAGCTTTCAAAACAAACAATTTAAAAAACACATATACACACAATATAATTTGCAAAAAAAAATACCTACAAGTATGCTTTACTTTTAATTTAAATATAAATAAAACAAATACCATTACATAACTGTAACGTATGAATTTATAGGAAATTGTAAAGCATACTTTTAGAAATATTTAAATAAATTACAATTTTAATTGAATACGATTTACATTTAATTAAGCACAAAATATGTTTTATAACAACAAACATAGCAGCAGCAAAAACAAATGTTTAAACAAGTTTTTGCATAAATTAACAAAAAATAATCGAACAAATTAAGAAAAAAACTCACAGTACCTGGTGAAATGGCATTACAATTTACTCTCGTCGTGTAAAGGAGTAACAGAACAAAAAAAAAAAAAAAAAAGCACAAACTGCAAGGAAAACAATTTTGTATAAATGGAAATTTTAACAGGAAATTAATAACGGGACTTGAGCAAAAAAACACTATTTTACAGCAGAAAACGAAAAATGTATGAAGTAGCAAACATATAAATAATAATGAAAAAAACCTTGAAAAGTAAGAAAAAAAAAACAGAAACTGCTAAAAAAAATATTTAACACGTTTCAGTTTTTTTCGTAAACCAAATTGAAAAATTGTTGAAAAAAATCGTACATTTCGTTTAATTTATGTTAACGTTATTTAACGGCGATAAACCAAACGCAACAATAAAGACAACAACAGGAGGTAGAGAATATAATCTCTTGGCAAATAAGGAAGCCAGTTAAATGTATGTTAAAGCGATTTGACAATTAAGCATTTTTATACATTCTATACTAAATATTTCTTTTGTATTCGCTTTTATAACAAGGAAGATGTAAAACGAAATAGGAGAAAAGCTAAAATAAACGTTAACCTTATAATAAATACATATATACATACAATGTATGACTTTCGATGTCTGTGTGTGTGTGTCTGTAGGATACTGTGAGTGTCTAGTGAACCTTGAAAGGAAGAAAACATGACACTGTATATATTTTTGCTTACGGAAATTGCTTTAAAAGCGTGAGCCAATAAATAAATGTTAAACTCTTTTATGTAAGAGTGTAAATATATTTAAAGAATAAAGAAAAAAGGATATAAAAAAGGACGAATAATAAATAAAATGAGACCAACTAAAAAAGAAATATAAAGACTATAGTCTGGACTATAGAATTGACTATAGACTATACTATGGACTAAACTATAGAATAGAGTAGACTATAGACTAGAATATAGACTAGACTATAGACTAGACTATAGACTAGACTATAGACTAGACTATAGACTAGACTATAGACTAGACTATAGACTAGACTATAGACTAGACTATAGACTAGACTATAGACTAGACTATAGACTAGACTATAGACTAGACTATAGACTAGACTATAGACTAGACTATAGACTAGACTCTAAACTAGATTCTAATCTAGACCATGGATTAGACTACGGGCAAGGACAAAGACATAGAATAGACTATATACTAGTCTGTAGGCTAGACTATAGACTAGCTTATAAACTAGACTATAGACAAAACTATAAACTAAACTTTAGATAATAGACTAGACTATTGACTTTACTACAGACTAGACAATAAACAAGATTATATAATACACTTCACACTAGACCATAGACAGTATTATAGACTGGACTATATACTAGACCATAGACTAGACCATTGACTATACTATAAAATAAATTAAACACTGCCATTTCCTTTTTCGTTTAATTTAGTATTGTTAAAATATTTCTTTTATTGTCATAAATTTTGGTGCGATTGAACCAGTTTTAATGATACTACTCACAGTGACCAAAGTCATAAAAAATATGTTATTTATCGTATCGTGTTTTATAGTTCTTTTCATTATTATTAAAACATTTATTATCATTTCCTTTTGTAATTTTAAATCATTGTCTTGTAATAACAATTTGCAATAATATATGGAGAGAAAAAACAACATTAAATAATAACAAAATAAAACAAACTAGTTTTTTTATTCTTTTTTTTTTTTGCTATTTTAATGGTCAACTACTGGGGTCTTTGCAACCCCAAATGTGAATAATGTAAAAGATAACTAGTAACTTATACTCTAAATGAAATAATTATGATCATTTGTCTTGGAAAGTATTGAATCAATGTCAACTTTTCTCAATGTTTTCACAGTGTTTGCTTGGTCATATTTATCTGCAAAGTTATATGTTATTCATACGTACGAGTTGTCATAGTTGCAATTTTGTATTTGTATTTTCTGTCCATTGGCCGTTGCCATTGTCTTTGTCATCGTCATCGTCATCATTATCATCATATTATTATTACTTGTTTTTTAATTTAATTTATGACCCACAATAAAATGTGAGTTGTTGCAGTTCCTAATGGTCAATCAATAAAATAATTTTTATTTCTTAGTTTTCTAAGAATAAATAAAAAACTAAGTGTCATGTATTAGATATAGAAAAAGGGAAATTGATACAGAGAGAGGTTGCAGTAAAATAAAATTACTTTTTACATTAAACAAGCAATATGTAATAAATCTTAAAATAAGTGTTAAGTTTTAAACAATTTAGACAATATAGCAATAATGTTTAAATTTAAATAGAGTTGTTAGAGAAATTAAAGTGAATTTTTAGAAAAGATGATTTAAATATGGATATTTGATGATAAATGATAAAATTTCTTAGATGTTAAGACGATTTTGTGACTTTTTTTTTGAAATTTAGAATACAAATCAATAAAATTGTTTAAGAAACATATGAAAATGATAAGATTCCATGCTTCCGTCGTTCGGTGTGTCTCTGTAATCCTTGTGTGCACAGACTGTCGAGAGTTTTAACGTAAGCACCTGCCGTGTCGGCCTTATCCCACGGTGGTCTTTTTCATCCACAGGGTAGGCTTGAGAACGGTCTACCATCGCCCCTTTGCCTTCAAAGAAGACTCAGGTGGCAATTTTTGCGCATTGGCTATGACCGGTCCATGCGCAAGTACTTTGCTGGAGTATCTAATCTCTTGCCAAAGTAGTCACGTTGAAAGACAACCACACTACTATGGATCTGTTGATTCGGCAACAGCACCTAGAGACGTAACCGGTGGACTGAAGCACGATCCATCAATAAGCCGTAGACATTGTTCTTACTCACAGTGACACGCTGTGGCAAGTCTGATATGAACAGAGTATACTCTGAACATATCTGGACAAGGAAGGAAAATTAATCGGTATCACTTGTATTTGATACCTTTCATCCATCATCATTCAACCTAGCGCACATCTCATTTATTCGACACATTCATAGAGAAAAATATACACCCGTAGTACCAGATTATGCAAGGACTAAGCCAAACAGTAGACTGTAACCAATTTTTCAATCCCGGTCAGATTGGAGGTATTGGCCACCTCTATATACCCCGGGATTGCAATAACACCAAGGCGGAGGTCTCGCCAAGGTAACATGCCCCCAGGGGGGCCTTGTGTGCACACTGTAGCTCGTAATTTGTAAGATAATAAAAATCGGTCCATTATCTCGCCCAGACAATGTCCATTTGTCTGTCCGTCCGTCCGCTGGTCTGTCTATCTGTCTGTCCGTCCGCCGGTCTGTCTGTCTGTCTGTCTGTATAACTGTATGTCTGTCTGTTCCTGTCTGTCTTTGTAAGATAATAATAAAAATCGGTCCATTATCTCGCCTAGGCAATGTCCATCTCTCTGTCCGTCCGTCCGCTGGTCTGTCTGTCTGTCTGTCCGTCCGCCGGTCTGTCTGTCTGTCTGTATAACTGTATGTCTGTCTGCATAACTGTATGTATGTCTGTCTGACTCTCTGTCTGTCTGTACGTCTTAGTTAGTTAGTTAGTTTGTTAGATAGTTAGGTAGTTAGTTAGTTAGCTAGTTAGGTAGTTAGTTAGTTAGTTAGTTAGTTAGTTAGTTAGTTAGTAAGTTAGTAAGTTAGTTAGTTAGTTAGTTAGTTAGTTAGTTAGTTAGTTAGTTAGTTAGTTAGTTAGTTAGTTAGTTAGTTTGTAAGTTAGTTAGTTAGTTAGTTAGTTACAGGATTCGAAAATAAGTTCGAATTTTCGAACATATCAAAATTAACTGAATTTGATTAGAAGTCATCTATAAGGAGATTTTGATTTTTTTCATTCATAAAAATAAATTTTAGAATTTTAAACTCAATGGAAGCGTTTGAATAAAATTTTTATTTCAAAATAAATCAAGTCCTTGTTGTAACAAAAAAATCCTTGTTCTCATGCTGTTGACCTTGTTGGTCGTCGAATAAATTTAAATTGCCTCTTCTATAATTTATATTGGTTAATAATAAATTTCTTTTGTTTTAGCTTCTTTTTTGCTTTTGTAACTAATTTATTCTAATTTTGTGTTTGTTTAAAGAATATACAAAAAAATTTTCGGTATTATTTGTTAAGTTATGTGCAGGTGATTTCTATTATTAAAGGTTCAAAGTGGCGTAATTTAATTTATGTTTGGCAATATTTCTTATATTTAATTTTGTGGTGTTGTCTTTGTTTTTTTGGCGAAACTTTTGTTTTTCTTCGTATAATTTCGGTTTAACGGCGAATTGTTGTTTCAGCTCAGCTGTTTCTTGTTTACATTAGTGTGTCTAGTTATTATTCTTTTTTAAATTTTTGTTTTTTATTGTTGGATTTTTTTTTGCAAGCTAATTTGAAATTTTTATTTGCCAGTCATTTAGATAAATAAGTATGATTATGAGAAACACTGAGAGAAAAATTTTTATAAAATATACTTTTTCATTTTATTGATTTTTCAGTTAATTATAAGATTTTTACTTTAAATTTTCGTATAATAAAAAATTCATAAAATTTTTATAATTTTCGAAAATTTGAACTTAAATTTGAAATATTAAAAATTTTCTAAATTTCTTAATAAAAGTTTTATTTATGAGTTTTTGCTAAAATTTTGAAAAATTTTAAAAATTTTATAGCATTTTCGAAAATTCGAACTTAATTTCGAAAATTCACTTTTAAGCAGAATCTATATAATTTTCATGAAATTCTGTTCATTTTCAATTTCCGGTTTTTTATAAAGTTTTCTATTAAAAAAATCTAATTTGGGATGTTCGAAAATTCGAACTTAATTCCGAATTTTTTTTTAAATTTACGAAAATGTCTAAAATTTAAATCTAAAGCATTATCTAATTAAAATTTATAAAAAAAATTAAAGATTTGTAAAAATTTAAGGCTCCTAAATAATTTTCGAAAATTCGAACTTAAGTTCGAAAATTTCGAAATTTAGCGAAAAAGCGTTTAAATGAAATTTAATGCATTTCTTTATTAAAACTTAAGATATTTGTTTATTTTTCTCAAATTCTAAACTTCTTGCAGTTCAAAATTTCTATTTTGAAAATTTTGTTTAAAATTTAACCTAACTTTTATCTAAGTGTAAAGCATTTCATGTTTCTTTTTTATTTTTTTCTTATTATTATTTAATTGTATTTTTTTTTTGAACCAACACACAATATACCAAAAACCTGTTCTACTAAGTGATTACTTAATTTTTTTACTTCTCTATTCACATATAAAAATACTTTTTTCTAAAGCTGCTAAAGTCAGCAGTAGCTCAGACCAGTCGTCAGCCAGTCAAGCACATAGAAAATAAATTGAATGCTTTTACGTATTAGGTATTATTATTTAAAGTCCGTAACGTAAAGCTCGTAAACACAATAAATTTAAAGCCAAGTTTAACAAACTAACAGCTAAGTTAATAGATTAATAGCTAGCTGCGCAGCCGCTTTAGCAGTCAGTCCCTCTCTCACTCACCCTTTCCTAACCACACATGTCTAAAGCTAAAGCCAAGAAAAACAGCTGTTGTGTTAAACAACTTGATTTAAAATTCAATGTGTGTTTTAGTTTAAAAATTCTATTGCATTTTTTTCTAAAGTTATCTATTTATTATTTTCTAAATGTCTGCTCGTTGAAATCTTTGCTTGACTGCGCTTGACCTTGTAACTGAATGCAAGTTTGTAAGTATTTTTTCTTAATATTTTAGTTATTCTAAATAATTTTAGATTTTTTTTAAGATTTTTTGGTTTTGTGAAATTTTCTCGTTAAAAAGCTTTTGTTTAAACTATTCTGTGGTTTTATTTTTAAATAATTATAATTGTATAATTTGCTGTAACAATATTTTTAAAGTTTTTTTTTTTATTATTATGATTTAACAAAAATATTATTGCATGTCGGGGTTAAATGTTAAGTTTTTTAAAATTCAAATATTTTAATTCAGTTATTAAACAAATATTAATTTAAAATTTTTATTTTATCTATTTACAGATTAGCTGAAAATTGAATTTATTATTATAAAAAAGTAAGTAATTGTTTTATTTTTTGCTTAAATTTTAATTATATATTTTTTAATTAAAAAAATAGTCCAGTCTATAGACTAGTCTATAGACTAGTCTATAGACTAGTCTATAGACTAGTCTGTAGTCTAGTCTATAGTCTAGTCTATAGTCTAGTCTATAGTCTAGTCTATAGTCTAGACTATAGTCTAGTCTATAGTCTAGACTATAGTCTAGTCTATAGTCTAGACTA
>NC_060953.1:3197096-3198459 GCF_022045245.1 Lucilia cuprina | reverse complement strand
AGTTTTCTACAGAAAAAAAAAACTTTTTTGAAGGCAGTTGTTCCTAAAAAAACACTGTTGTTTTGAAATAGTTTTTACTATAACAGATTACTTTTTTTAATTTTTGGGCAGTTTTTTTCTAAAGAAAAGTGTTTTAGAGTGGCAGTTTTTTTGTACAATTATTGTTTGCAAAGTCGATAATCAATAGGTGAGTTGGCTTTTTCGGTCAGTGTTGCATTAAAAACCTTTCTTTTGAAGTAGTTCTTTAAAAAGTAAAGACAGCTTTATGTTTTTGGCAGTTTTCTTTGTAAAATAATTTTATAGCGGCAGTTCTCTACGTAAATTTTTTTTAAAGACAGTGTTTTTTAAAAAAATCTATTTTATGGCTGGCCTTTCAATAGAACAGTTTTTTTTCTTAGAAAAGTTTATTTTTAATACAGTTTTCTTTTTATTATTTTTTTTTTGTGCAGTTTTCTTTAGGAAAATTTATTAGGTTGGCAGTTTTTTTTATAAAATTCATTTTCCAATGACAGTGTTTTTTAAGTATTTTTTTAGAAAAATCTCTTTTATGGCTGGCCTTACAATAGAACAGTTTTTTTGAAACAGTTTTTTTTAGAAAAATTTATTTTTAATACAGTTTTCTTTTTTTGGGCAGTTTTCTTTAGGAAAGTTTCTTAGGTTGTCAGTTTTTCCATGTAAAATCCTTTAGAGGGCTCTAGATCTATAATACAAAGTATTTAAGGAACAGTGTTTTCTTCTTTTGTAACAGTTTTTCTTACACAAATTACTTTGCAATTCAAGTTCAGCTTTTGAGCAGTTTTCTTTGGAAAACGACTTTTTAGCGGCAGTTTTCTATAGAAAATTCCTTTCCAAAGACAGTGTTCTAGAAAAAATGTATTTTCGAGACAGTGACTTGCAGTTTTGTATTTTTTCTATGAAGAAGCTTAGTTATAGAAAATTAGTTTTTAAAGTCAGTGTTTTATATAAAAGTATCTTTTTAAGTTAGAGATTTATGAAAAAATACGATCTCAGGCAGTTTTCCTTTAAAAGGTTTATTTTTAATAAAATTTACTTTTTTGAAAAGTTTTTCTATAAAAAGGTGTTTAGAGAGGCAGTTTTCTACAGAAAATGACTTTTGAAAGGCAGTGTTATATAAAAATTTGTTTTTTCCAAAGCAGTTTTTTTTAAATGTGAATTTTAAAGCAGGTTTTCCAACATTAAACACTTTTTCTGCAGAAGTGTTTTTGAAGGCAGTGTTTTAATACAAATTTACTTTTCTAAGCAGTTTTTAGAACACTTTTCTATAGAATTAAGCATTTAAAGCAAATTTTTATTAGGAAATTTTTTTCTTTAGGAAATTTTCTGTAGAAAATTGTCAGTTTTC
>NC_060953.1:3194630-3196996 GCF_022045245.1 Lucilia cuprina | reverse complement strand
CTGTTCTAGTTCTGTTCTAGTTCTGTTCTAGTTCTGTTCTAGTTCTGTTCTAGTTCTGTTCTAGTTCTGTTCTAGCTCTGTTCTAGCTCTGTTCTAGCTCTGTTCTAGCTCTGTTCTATAATGAATGATTCTTTGAATTTAAATATATTACTAACTGTTTTTTTCGAGTGTTCCTTTTCGAATATAATTTTTATGTATTGATTCTTTGATTTAAAAATTTTCTTTTGAAATTATGTGGTTTTAAATAAGATTTATGTTCATGGTATGCTTTTAGAATAAATAAATTCACACATACACACACGAAACAGACAGAACAAAATAAATGAATAAAAAGTGAAAGAAAAGTCCTTTTGCCATAATAAATGGGGATATTTTTTTCATTTGTTCATAAATTAAATATATAAAAAATTTGAAAAAATCAATACATTTGTTAGAAGATCTAAAAAAAGAAATCAGTCTATAAGTAAAGCGGAAACGGAAGCGACAAGATGGTTTGTTAATTTTTTTATAATCACAGCTGAAACTGCTGCAGTTACGCGTAGATTTGAAATTAAGTTTAGCAATTTGCGAAAAATTTAATTTCCTAGTTTCTGTTATTCTCTGCTGTTTCTTATGTTTTAAAATATTTGCCTTTGTAAAAGGAAAAATATGTTTGAAATTAAACTGAAATTGTTAAGGATAAACTGCTTTACTTGGAAGGAGAAAAGAGAACAAGGAAACTGTACCAGAAGCCTTTAAATGTTTAAGTATTTTCTTTTTTTCTCTTCTTGATTCTGTGGCAAGAATTTATTTTATTACATTGTCCTGACGCTATTGTATCCTGAATATTTTATAAAAACATGATGTTGTTGTTCTTGCTGCCTGTCATTGTTGTGGACCTGTAAAAAATGTAATTTAAATGTGTTGCAATTGAAATTTTTTCTACCCAATTAACCCTTTTCTTGCTTCGTTTTCGTGGTGTAAATTAACATTTTCACATTTTTGTTAAATCCCCTCAACCCATGTAATGATATTTTGTCAAGCAGTAAGAAGATAAAAAATATATGTTGTTAATAAAAATTTAAATAATTTCATCAACATCATGTAAAATGTCCTGAGGATGTGGTGGGGGATAAAATTCTATTTTAATTTTTTTTCTTGTTTTATTTCCTTTTTTTGTTTGCTGCTTTTGGTACCAACATTTTATTGGTTTAATTAATTTTTTTTAATTGATAAAAAGACTTTCACTTCTTATCAAGGTTTGCTTTATAATTTATTTTTTTTTTCTGTTTGTGAAGGGGTTTGAGGCTTAAAAGATGGGTCAAGGTTTTTGTTTAAGAAAAAAAAAAAAAAAATAAAACAAAACAGAAAATGACAGTGGACAATAAAGCTAAATGTAAATTGGAAAATAGTCAGTTGTATTTGTAGTGGTCTTTGTCGTTAAATATTCTCTTTTACACAACTATGAATAAAACAAAAATAACAGAATCCTTGAAATTTTTTCTAGTCTATACTTGGGGTTTGTGGTAAATGACAAAAAAGAAGAGGAAGTAAAAGGGGTCATACATTTATCAAGTTCAATTAAAATTTCTTTAAACCATGAATATTATTTAAAAAAAGAGGTGTTTTAGGAACAAAAAGATAACATGAAATGGTCCTTCGAACCCAGAATTTTTAAAATATTTTTGTTCTAGTTCTGTTCTAGTTCTGTTCTAGTTCTGTTCTAGTTCTGTTCTAGTTCTGTTCTAGCTCTGTTCTAGTTCTGTTCTAGTTCTGTTCTAGTTCTGTTCTAGTTCTGTTCTAGTTCTGTTCTAGTTCTGTTCTAGTTCTGTTCTAGTTCTGTTCTAGTTCTGTTCTAGTTCTGTTCTAGTTCTGTTCTAGTTCTGTTCTAGTTCTGTTCTAGTTCTGTTCTAGTTCTGTTCTAGTTCTGTTCTAGTTCTGTTCTAGTTCTGTTCTAGTTCTGTTCTAGTTCTGTTCTAGTTCTGTTCTAGTTCTGTTCTAGTTCTGTTCTAGTTCTGTTCTAGTTCTATTTTATTTCTGTTCTATTTCTGTTCTAGTTGTGTTCTAGTTGTGTTCTAGGTATGTTCTAGTTGTGTTCTAGGTATGTTCTTGTTCTGTTTTAGTTCTGTTTTAGTTCTGTTTTAGTTCTGTTCTAGTTTTATTCTATTTCTGTTCTATTTCTGTTCTAGTTGTGTTCTAGGTATGTTCTAGTTGTGTTCTAGTTCTGTTATAGTTCTTTTCTAGTTTTGTTCTAGTGTTGTCCTAGTTCTGTCTAGTTTTGTTCTAGTTCTGTTCTAGTTCTGTTCTAGTTCTGTTCTAGTTCTGTTCTAGTTCTGTTCTAGTTCTGTTCTAGTTCTGTTCTAGTTCTGTTCTAGTTCTGTTCTAGT
>NC_060953.1:3191700-3194530 GCF_022045245.1 Lucilia cuprina | reverse complement strand
CTAAGCAGTTTTTAGAACACTTTTCTATAGAATTAAGCATTTAAAGCAAATTTTTATTAGGAAATTTTTTTCTTTAGGAAATTTTCTGTAGAAAATTGTCAGTTTTCTTTAAGAAATTTTTTGTTGTTTTAATATACATGAACACACCTGAACAGTTGGTGCCATTTGTTAATTAAACTCAAACAGAAAAAAAACAACAACAAAAACGCTTGGCAATTTGTTTAATATATATGTATGTATGTGTGAATGTTTAAAGTATTGTATATCTGTGAATATATGTGCAACTAAATTATGCGTATGACAAAAAGAATGGCGTTTGTAAGTGGGTGTGTATATGTGTGTTTGTAACGTATACAATTTTTGGTATGTGTTTATTTGTAAAAGCAAAATGGTTGTCATATATAACACAACTATGGTCTCATTACTTGTATTTCAAAATATTATAAAATATTCACACAGATACAAACAAACAGACAACAATGTTTAAACACATGTATAAGCCAAAACAAAACAATACACACACACACACACATACATATGAACACACAGCCAGCCCAGCTTTCATACAAATTGTGCAAAATACCAATTGTTTATACATTGTTAATTGTAAATTGTAGTTCTGTAACGATGTCTGTATTTTGGGTGCAAGTGTTTGTTTAGGGTTTTTATTTAGAGAAACCCTAACTTTTTAGAGCGGGCTCAGATGGGAGTTAGGAAGTTTTATAGCAAAAATGTTCATTATTACATTTTGTGTTATGCTGAATAATGAGCAAAAATATGTGTTATTTCGAACATATACGAAAACAACCAAAACTAAGGCACATAGATAATAACCACACTCATGTAAACTACTTACACTCATACACACACATTACCCTCCCACTCTACTCTATAACTACAATAATAATTTTGCAATATTTGTGGGAAAAATATTTGCTAAAATTAATGTAGAATTGTTACTCCCTTTTTGCCTTTCCCTTGCCACCAACAAAAAACGTTGAATAAAACCTTTTATGTGTGCAGCACAACATTACAAAAAAAAAAAAAAAAAAAACTTTAACAAGAAAAAATATTAAAAAACTATTAAAGCTATAATTAATACAAGGAACCAAAATTCATGAAAATACCTAAAAGTGAATGTAAAAGTATGTGTGTAACAAATTCTTAAATAAAACAAACACAGACATAAACACTTAAGCTTAAGAGAGGGTTGTGCTAATGTGTTGTTTTCTGTTGGTTTATTTCATTTCAAGAATGGGTGTCAAATTGCAGAGCAGCAGTAAGAGAAGTTGTGAAGAGTAAACACCCATAAATATTGTACACTGTGTTGTTTGTGTGTGTGTGTGTGTGGTGTTATTACTGTATAAGTATTGTAACATGTTTGGTTTATATTTAACATTTTTGTGTTTGTTGTAATAGAACACTACAATCATATTAATATGTACAGAGAAAATGGGCCAAAAAATATGGATTATTGATTATATTTTCTGATTCATAGAATATAGAAAACTTTTGTGGTTCTAAAGTTACAAAGTTTTGAAGGCAGATATGTCATAATTATTATTAATCATACGTAGTGTAGGTCTTAAACAAAAAGTTTAGAAAATACTCGATTGAAAACTATTTTCCTAAAGAAAAGGCCATTCAACAGAAAAAAAGACAAGTGTCTTTTATTGAAGACACTCTCCTATATAAAAGTATATCCCATTCAAGTCGTTTTCCTGTAGAATAATGTCTTGTTTTAAAGACACTTTTCTTTCAATGAAGTCACTTTCATTGAAGACAGTTTTCTCATTTTTAAGTTTCTATTTCTATGGAAACGTGTCATCCAGAGAAAACAGCTGTCATATAGCAAAGTGTATTTCAATGAAGTCAATTTTCCAATAGAAACGTGTTCCATTGAAGGCAAATTTCCACCGAAGACAGTTTTCCTAAAGAAAAGTGTCTTCCACTGAAGACAGTTTTCCTATAGAAAAGTGTCTTCCATTGAATGCAGTTTTCCTAAAGAAAAGTGTCTTCCACCGAAGACAGTTTTCCTATAGAAAAGGGTCTTCTACTAAAGACAGTTTTCCTATAGAAGAGTGTCTTCCACAAAAGACACTTTTCCTATAGAAAAGTGTCTCCCACTGAAGACAGTCTTTCCAGAGAAAAATATCTTCCATTAAAGAAAGTTTTCCTGTATAAAAGTATCTTCATTAAAGACTGGTTTCCTATAGAAAAGTGTCTTCCACTGGAGACAGCTTTCCCATAGAAAATTGTCTTCCACTGAAAACAGTTTTTCCATAGAAATGTACCATCCAATGAATACAGTTTTCCTGGAAAGAAGTGTCTTCTACTGAAAACAGTTTTCCTATAGAAAAGTTTCTCCCACTGAAGACAGTTTTTCTAGAGAAAAGTATCTTCCATTAAAGAAAGTTTTCCTATATAAAAGTGTCTTCCATTAAAGACAGTTTTCCACTGAAGAAAGTTTTCCTGTATTAAATTGTCTTCCACTGAAAAAAGTTTTCCTACAGAAAAGTTTCATCCACTAAACACAGTTTTCCTATAGAAAAGTGTCTTCCATTGAAGACAGTTTTCCTATAGAAAAGTGTCTTCAATTGAAGACTGTTTTCTTATAGAAAAGTGTCTTCAATTGAAGACAGTTTTCTTATAGAAAAATGTCTTCAATTGAAGACAGTTTTCTTATAGAAAAATGTCTTCAATTGAAGACAGTTTTCTTATGGAAAAATGTCTTCAATTGAAGACAGTTTTCTTATAGAAAAATGTCTTCAATTGAAGACAGTTTTCTTATAGAAAAATGTCTTCAATTGAAGACAGTTTTCTTATAGAA
>NC_060953.1:3177529-3191600 GCF_022045245.1 Lucilia cuprina | reverse complement strand
GTTCAGTTCTAGTTCAGTTCTAGTTCAGTTCTAGTTCAGTTCTAGTTCAGTTCTAGTTCAGTTCTAGTTCAGTTCTAGTTCTGTTCTAGTTCAGTTCTAGTTCAGTTAAAAGGAAATTATTTCCACTCTTATCCAATATTCATTTATATAATAAAGAGAACAGTGTGTCATTTATAGCATAATGCACACTATCACACATAGTCATTAAATGGTTTCTATAAATTCACACATACAAACATTAATGTTTTTCCTTTAACGAATTTCTGTCTGTGTGTGTGTATAATTGAGTGTGTGTATATTATGGCTTTGTGCCTGTTTTCTAAAAAGAATGCATTTTATACAATAATAAAAGCTACATCAACAAGAACAACAACAAAAAATCCTATTGGCTTTTTTCAGAAATTTTTCTTTTTCATACCTTTTTTATGCTTAAAACGTATTAATAAGGAAAATATGGAGCAGGAAGTGAAAAGAAGGATGAAAGCTTTGTGTATATGTTAAGCTATTAAATAAAGTACTTAGCTTTGCATGTATATGCATTTTCCTTTGCAATATGTGTGTGTGTGTGTGTGCGTATGTGTTTAATTTATCACTTAAAGCCATGTGTTTCTTATGATGTTTTTGTTTTTATTCCACATTTCTTGGCTTTATATCATCATCACTTTACTCCTCCTTCTTAACTACCTCCCTGCGAAATAAACCAGAAATACTCCTTCTTATTCTTGTATTGGTATAAAATTTATATTTCTTGGTATGTGTATATCTTTGTATAATAGTTGAAAAGCTTTGTGTGTTTGTTGTTGTTATTGTCTGAAAAGTACTTTTAAATGCTGTTTATCTTCACATGACAATTTAACTTTATCTTTTGCTTGATGCCTTTTACTTGTTGGTTTGTTGATTGTATTTTCTATGTTACATTCGTTACATACTTATACTTATGTATATTTTGTATGCAACACAACGACAACAACAGCAGCATCAACATCATCAAAAAAATATGCAGGCAGTCAAGTTATAAGACAGTTAGACAGATGCGGAAGAATGAAAGTATATGAAACGTATTACATAGTACGTTTTAAAGGATGGGCTGGCATTTCAACAGCAACAGCTTTAAATTGACATAAAAGGGAAATTTGTTTCTTATATTTTTCATGCTAAACGTTTGAGGGATTTTCTACTAAATTCAGTTTAAATTTACAAACTGTAGAAGAGATTTTCAGAGAATTTATAAGGCAAACTTACGTAGTCCATTTTCGTTTGGAAAAGTGAATTATTTAGAGAGACATTTACGTCTACTTGCTATATGAATTAGTGCAATTAGATGACAATTTTTCTATAGAAATCGTCTTCTTTATAAAGAAGTCCTTTTGCAGAAATCCTTTTTTCAAAAAGGATAAAATTAAAAAAATGTTAAACCCTTATTTTTCTGAAAACTGTTTAATTGTTTAAAAAAATATTTAAAAATCTGCCAAAAGTACTTTTTTTCAAAAGTACCTAAAAAGGTACTTTTTGCAAAAAGTACCAAATTAGAAAAAATAAGTCCCTTTTTATGAACAATTCATTTCATAAAGAAACTCTTACGAATTTTGTTTTAGTACTATTTTATTTCGAACTTTTTTTTACTGATGCAACCATTTCCTTTCAAAACCATTTATCACATGTTTTCAGGCACAAAGAAACAGTCCACCTCCTTTTCCAATCTATTTATACAACTTAATTTATTCTTCCTACTACTTATGCATACTCAAATACTCTTACTTCTTTTTTTCTACTTCCTATCCACCAACATCATCAACACCAGCTCCTTTATAAAGAGGACTTTGTAGAAAAGAAAGAAAAAAAAAAGATACAAGACAACATGTCATTTATATTGTATATGCGTTGCGAAATGTAGAGACATACAACTGTATACAAATTTATGTTTATCATGACGTCCTTTATTTTGTAAAGTTGAGTATTTAGAATAGGAATAAGAGAAAAACAGCGCAAAAAAACTATGATGGAAAATGTTTTAATTCATGCGGGAATTATTTAAATTTTTCCTCTACTTTAATGGTGTTAATAGTTTGCAATCAAGTACGCGTTGTCTGGGCTGACTATGTTGCATGCAAATATAAATAACAACAACAACAGCAACAACTGCTAGGAGTAGTAACAACAGCATAACAATAGCAATAGCATTATAATAAAACAACAACATCCTAACACAACAAGCGTACTAGGAATACCAGTACAGCAACAATAAGAACAAAATAACTAAAGCATGCATCATGATGCATTTAAGCAAGAAAACCATTCATTTTATCGTTGTGTTACTGCCACTTTACATACATTTAATGTATGAATGTGTGTGTGTGTGTTTGTGAGAGAGTGTACACATTGTAAACTAAATTGTTGAGCAAGTGTTAATACAAGAGTGAGTTGTTAAGGAGAAGGCAGTGGAGAACGTTTTAAAGGGGAGTGTGTTGGTTAGGGTATGCAAATGGTAATTTTAACTTGTGAGAAAATATACAGGAGGATCAGGGATTTTATTACATAATCTATAGTCTACTCTATATTCTTGGCTATAGTCTAGTCATTAATCTACTTTTTAGTCTAGTCTATAGTCTAGTGTATAGTCTAGTGTATAGTCTAGTGTATAGTCTAGTGTATAGTCTAGTGTATAGTCTAGTGTATAGTCTAGTGTATAGTCTAGTCTATAGTCTAGTCTATAGTCTAGTCTATAGTCTAGTCTATAGTCTAGTATATAGTCTAGTCTATAGTCTACTCAAGTCTATAGTCTAGTCTTTAGTCTAGTCTATAGTCTAGTTTATAGTCTAGTCTATAGTCTAGTCTATAGTCTAGTCTATAGTCTAGTCTATAGTCTAGTCTATAGTCTAGTCTATAGTCTAGTCTATAGTCTAGTCTATAGTCTAGTCTATAGTCTAGTCTATAGTCTAGTCTATAGTCTAGTCTATAGTCTAGTGTATAGTCTAGTCTATAGTCTAGTGTATAGTCTAGTATATAGTCTAGTATATAGTCTAGTCTATAGTCTAGTCTATAGTCTAGTCTATAGTCTATAGTCTAGTCTATAGTCTAGTGTATAGTCTAGTATATAGTCTAGTGTATAGTCTAGTCTATAGTCTAGTCTATAGTCTAGTCTATAGTCTAGTCTATAGTCTAGTCTATAGTCTAGTCTATAGTCTAGTCTATAGTCTAGTCTATAGTCTAGTCTATAGTCTAGTCTATAGTCTAGTCTATAGTCTAGTCTATAGTCTAGTCTATAGTCTAGTTTAGTCTAGTTAGGGTAGTTTATAGTCTAATATATAGCCTAGTTTACAGTCTAGTCTATAATATAGAGGATAGTCTACTCTTCTAGGGAAACTAACTGCTGCACATGAAAACTTCTCAGTTTGCCTTTTTTTAAATCTTACTTTTCCTTTTTTCCTCCTTATTTTCCATGTCTATTTACTCCTCTTTTGTGTTTTTTTGTTCCTTCTTTGTAACATAAATAAATGAATAAATGACTGACTGAATGAATAAGCGAGCGAATGTCGGAATAACTGAATGAATGAGTGCTTTTGTTGATATGTTAATATGTTTAGTTTAGAGAGTGACATCTCGTCGTTGGAAAAAAAAATATACCCTCCAGTATTGCCAACATTAATACACAAATGATGCCTTGAGATGTGATTCCAAGTACTTTACTTCCTTCGTTCCCTGATTGTACCAAACGAATGGAATTTTGTTTATATTGGTGGCGATGATGATAATGGTGAGTAGGAAGGAGTGTTGATGTTTATGCTTAAGCCCTAAAAAGTTTTGTTATCTATTTATGTTCTTGCTGCTGCTGTTGTTACGCCGTTAGTGTTGTCTCTTGTTGCATGCTGCACACATACTTTGTTACACTTCAATTTCAACAATATTGTTCCCTTAAGTGAAACTTTGCTTTGGTTGTGTTGTTAGGCTGCTAGCTATAGATTTGTTATAGTGCTAGTGTCTTTATCTTTATGTCTGTGTATCTGTGTGTTATATATCATTAGATTTACATCTAAATACATACTCCTCTTTGTTGATGTGTATTTATGGCAACGTCAATTACATTTAACACAAATTTTATTTAAATATTAAGGAAGTGTAAAAGTGTTTTCAAAAATTTAATTTATTCTACAGAATTTTATTATTAACATATTTCCTTGTTTAAACTATTGTTAATTATAATTTGTCTATCTTTTGCAGGTAAGTTTATCACAAATTTCCTTCATCTATTCTTGTAAGTAAAATAATTTATACGTATTCTAACTTGTACACTTAACCAATTAATTCCCTGCTTCCTCGCATGATGTGCACAATTATCCTTGTTATTGTGCAAATGTTAAAGGAATATTTATAGAATGTTCTTCAAATCCATTAACGTTAAATACTTTACATTATATTTATTATTTCCGATAATTTCTTGAGGTAAATTGTTGTTAGTCTTCAAGGGTTGGATAAGAATCTATGAGTATTATTCACTTGCCAACATTTATCCTTAAATGCTGCTGTAATATGTGATTATATTTGACTATTGCCATCTTTTATTAATTGTATATTAAAAGTGTCTATAAGACTAATACAAAAAAAGTCAATTGGGTTTTAGGAAATTTTCTGTATGAATTGACACGCACGAGCACATTTTATAAAAATAATTTTACAGTGGCGTTAAAAATTAAGCAATTTACCAATAGAAATTTAACAGAAGAAGAAATTTTTACTAAAAGATGGCTTCAGTTCTAGTTCAGTTCTAGGTCAGTTTTTGTTCAGTTCTAGTTCAGTTCTAGTTCAGTTCTAGTTCAGTTCTAGTTCAGTTCTAGTTCAGTTCTAGTTCAGTTCTAGTTCAGTTCTAGTTCAGTTCTAGTTCAGTTCTAGTTCAGTTCTAGTTCAGTTCTAGTTCAGTTCTAGTTCAGTTCTAGTTCAGTTCTAGTTCAGTTCTAGTTCAGTTCTAGTTCAGTTCTAGTTCAGTTCTAGTTCAGTTTTAGTTCAGTTCTAGTTCAGTTCTTAGTTCCCAACATTTTTTGAAAAGTTTAATCTAACAATTCTGTTGGAAGTTTGTTTCCATATAAAAATTAATTTGTTATTGCCTTAACAAGTTTTGCACTTCATTGTTTTCATTTTCTAACTTTTTCTCTATTTTATTTAATTAGATTTCATAAGAAAATCTTGCATTTACAATAAATATTTGCCCCAACCAAAAAACACAAGCTTACTAGAACGTGTCTAATTGTTCATAGGCCTGATAGTTTTCTAAATAAAGTCACAAGGAAGTAAGTAGAACTCTTAAATAGTTTATTACAATAGTTATTTCCCTTTATATCCTTCCCCATATATCCTTTTGTTGGTGAACAAATAAATTTGAACTCTAACATGTGTGAGCCTAAAATTATGTTGTTGATTGTTTTTCCCTCACTTTTTTCATCGGAGTTTGTGTTTCTCATTATTAGTCGTGTGTTTATGTCAAGTGAGGTGTATATATGTGTTTGTGGTAGGTATATGTATTTGTTTAAATTTATTAATCTAAGCATAAATAAATCTACTACTTAATTTATTATAACTAGTAATTATTGATAAATGCTGTTGGAAATGAAAAAAAAATATCCACAATAACTACTACAACCCTGAACAAATCTCTATTATTTTGCAAATATATATGAAATCATGCGTGAGTTTTTCCCTTGTGTGGGTGTGTGTGTGCGTGTTTATATTAATGTGGGTGTTAGCATGTTAATATTTAAGTATGTGTGTATATTTCAATGTGTATGTATGTTAATTTTAGCTATTAAATATTTTATATGATGATTATTTTCCATATCACTTAGTTTTGAAAATATTAATTTATACCATCATCATTATAATAATAATAATGATTGTTTTTATATACACATATATAAACCCATATATACATACATATGTATATATGGGTTTAGATATGTTTAAATGCTTTTACATGCAGGATTGTTTTAGATATATATGTTTTAGATTATTTCCTTTGGAAATCCGAAATTATCATTTTTATCAAAAACAAAAAAAAATGCTAAAATGTTAATAGAAATAATTTATTATAAACGTATGATGAGTGTGATATTTAATTATTGTTATTAAAAATATAATGTTTTATTACTCATGTATCAATAAATATTCCGGTTTTATTGAAATTATTATAATTTTGTTTCAAGCTCATTAAAATTTTAAATTAAAATGGGTAATAAAAACTTAGTTTTAATTTTTATATAGAAAAGTGTCTTCTTGGGTTCAGAGAGTTTTTGTAATGAAAAGTGTCTTTTAGGAGAATTGTTGAACGGAAAAGTAATTTCTTTAAAAAGACAGTTTTTATATAAAAAAGAGTTTTTCTTATGAAAAAAATGTCTTTCTTAGTAAAAAGTGTCTTTCTGGGGAAGACAGTTTTCTTAGGAAAAAGTGTCTTCCTGGGGAAGACAGTTTTCTTATAAAAAAGTGTCTTCCTGTTAAAACAGTATTCTTATAGTAAAGTGTCTTATTGGGGAAGAAAGTTTTCTTATGAAAAAGTGTCTTCCTGGGGAAGACAGTTTTCTTATGAAAAAGAGTCTTCCTGGGAAAGCAGTATTTTTATAGAAAATGTGTCTTCCTGGTGAAGACAGCTTTCTTTTGAAAATGTATCTTCCTGGGGAAGAAAGTTTTCTTATGAAAAAGTGTCTTCCTGGGGAAGAAAGTTTTCTTATGAAAAAGTGTCTTCCTGGGGAAGAAAGTTTTCTTATGAAAAAGTGTCTTCCTGGGGAAGACGGTTTTCTTATGAAAATGTGTCTTCCTGGCGAAGACAGTTTTTTATGAAAATATGTCTTCCTGGGGAAGACAGTTTTCTTATGAAAATGTGTCTTCCTGGGGAAGACAGTTTTCTTATGAAAATGTGTCTTCCTGGGGAAGACAGTTTTCTTATGAAATTGTGTCTTCCTGGGGAAGACAGTTTTCTTATGAAAATTTGTCTTTCTGGGGAAGACAGTTTTCTTATGAAAAAGTGTCTTCCTGAGGAAGACAGTCGTACAGAAGAGTATCTTCTTGTAGAAGACAGATTTTGGGGAAGAGAGTTTTTATATAGAAGAGTGTCTTCCTGGTGAAGAAAGGTTTAGTTTTTTTCATGTAGAAAAGGATAGTTTTCACATAGAAAGATTTCTTTTTGAAGAATTCAGATTTCATATAGAAAAGCGACTTCTCGGTTTCTGACAGTTTTTGTACAGAAAAGTGTCTTCTTGGTTTCTAACAGTTTTTGTAACGAAAATTGTCTTCTTCACTTTTTAGTCAATTGTTTTACAACGATGGCTTATATCCTAATTAAAACGTTTATGAATTTATTGTACACAACATTATTACAATTCATTTCCCTTATGAAATTAACTTGCAACTAGGAGTATGAGTGATATTAAATTATCATATAACAAATATGTATTACTCATACGTTTAGCTGAACCCTATTTTTTTGAAGATTTTGTATTGTTTTTCGTACAACTTTTGTTTAGCGAATATAAATTTATTTTGCTTCACTGTTTTTGTGTTGTGGTAGCTTTTAAAACTATTAAAGTGTTTATGTCACTTTATTACACTTTTGTTGTAGGTAGTTTTATACTTCTTCTTTCAACATATTTTTCTAAACAACCGTATTATGATACTAAAACTACTGGCAACACTAGAAATGAGACAGAAAAACTAAAAATATTTTATAGTTAGAGGCTATAATGCTAAAACTAACTCAAATATTTTTTATACAACAACTATTTATTGAATATTTATGTTGTGGGAATGACAGACAGGAAAGTAGATTTGGATGGAGAAAAATATAGAGAAGGTTTGTTAGTTTTTAAAAAGTACTTTAATACATACGTTCAATAAGAGTGTAGTGTAGAGAAATGTGTTATATAAAGAAGTATTTTTCTATAAATTTTTTTTTAAAGAAAAGTTTGTTTAACACAAGTGCTCGTTACTGAAAGTACTTTTATATTAAAGCTTTTTATTGTTATTTAAAAAAAAAGTACTTTTTTCATAACATTTCTTCATTTATTTATGTTGTTTATTTAGTTGTTCTCCTCTTGACAAAATAAAAATATTTTGTTTTAATAGTCCTGCAGCATTTTATTTATAAATATCAATTTCATCAATAGATTTTTATTTAGCTCTCAGCCCTACAGTAGAACAAAAACAAAAACAACTTTTTAATCAATATTACAAAAGTGAAAAAAAAAACTATTAAATATAAATAAAACGTAAACGTATGTATATGTTTTCTTGGTAAATAAAGAAATATTTTAAATATTTAGAAAGGAATTTTAAAACTGAAAAAATTTATTAAATAATTTAGCAAACATTATTCTACTTAAATAATTTAACAGGTGGGGTTTATAACTCTGTGTGTATGAGTAAGACAATTTAATACATTTTATGTGTTTTTAACCCAGATAATATCTTAAGAATGTCAACATACTTAAAAATTATTAAGGATTTTCTTTTAGAAAACTAAACACACAAAAAAAAGAACACAAAACTAAACAAGTAAAAACATTCCTTGTTTTAATATGGTTATAAAAAAACTTTCATATAAGTGCAACAACAACACACACACTTACATAAATATATTCTCTAATAACATCTTAATGTTTTCTTTTCCCCTTATTATAAAAAGCTTTTTTTTGTCTAACATACATATATTTAAGTTTTAGCTCTATGCTCTTTATAAGTATTTTAGTTTTATAATGGAATTTTATTAGGAATTTTCTTACACTTAATGATGCTGTAGAAGATGTTGTTGGCTGGTCTTGTTACCAAATGTTTACCTCCCCCCCAAAAGAAAAAGGTTTATAAAGTTCTTAAGTTCCTTAAAAACTTCTAACATATTCCATAACACACACGCATACATAAATCTATATATATACATGTGTATATGTGTAAAAAAGGAAAATGCTTTAAATGTCAATTACTTCTCTATGATTGTTGTATAACGACCTACATTCTAAAACACACAAACTTTTACATACTTTTCACTCCCTTTATCTAAGCCTCTCGCTCTCTCCCTTGCTTTTGTTTACACTAACATATGTTTTAATTGTTTACTCACAAACAAAGCAAAAAAAACTTTAATACACCTACACATATTTACTTTTACTTTAAGAAAAAGAAAAAGAGAAAATAGGCAATGAGCTAGCAAAACACTTGAGAGCAAAACAAAACATAAAAAAAACTTGCTTTCACAAGAAAGACAAAAACTTCAAAAAATATTCAGCTAAACGTATAAGTAATAAATATTTGCTAAATGATAATTAATATCACTCATACTCATAGTTGGTACTTAAAATCATAAGGGAATGAGTTGTTATGATGATGAATACATTAATTCATGAATGTTTTAATTATGATGGAAGGTTTTTGTTTAAAGGAATTGTTAAGATAAAGTTCTAATAAAGGGTTAATTGTTTTCCCTAAATTGGGAAAAAAAATCACAAAAAATTTGCATAAATTGTAAAAAAAAAGTTTTCGTTGGAAGTAAATTTATCCTAAAGTTCCTTAGAAGAATTATTTGAAGAAAATCTTAAGAGAAAAACTTTCTTAAAAAGAAAATTGTGTGAAAGAAGTTTTGTAGTTAGTTAGTCAGTCAGTCAGTCAGTCAGTCAGTCAGTCAGTCAGTTAGTTAGTTAGTTAGTTAGTTAGTTAGATAGATAGATAGATAGATAGATAGATAGATAGATAGATAGATAGATAGATAGATAGATAGATAGATAGATAGATAGATAGATAGATAAATAGATAGATAGATAGATAGATAGATAGATAGATAGATAGATAGATAGATAGATAGATAGATAGTTAGTTAGTTAGTTAGTTAGTTATTTATTTAGTTAGTAAGTTAGTTAGTTAGTTAGTTAGTTAGTTAGTTAGTTAGTTAGTTAGTTAGTTAGTTAGTTAGATAGATAGTTATTTAGTTAGTTAGTTAGTTAGTTAGTTAGTTAGTTAGATAGATAGATAGATAGATAGATAGATAGATAGATAGATAGATAAATAGATAGTTAGTTAGTTAGTTAGTTAGTTAGTTAGTTAGTTAGTTAGTTAGTTAGTTAGTTAGTTATTTATTTAGTTAGTAAGTTAGTTAGTTAGTTAATTAATTAGTTAGTTAGTTAGTTAGTTAGTTAGTTAGTTAGTTAGTTAGTTAGTTAGTTAGTTAGTTAGTTAGTTAGTTAGTTAGTTAATTAGTTAGTTAGATAGATAGTTAGTTAGTTAGTTAGTTAGTTAGTTAGTTAGTTAGCTAGTTAGTTAGTTAGGTAGTTAGGTAGTTAGTTAATTGTTTAGTTAGTTAGTTGGTTGGTTAGTTAGTTAGTTCGTCAACAGCACTCGTTTAGGTAAACAACACTGCAACACATACAAAATGATAAAAATAACAACAACAATGATTTAAACAAAGAAACCACGATCATCATTCAAGAGTTTGATGCCTTTAAAATAACAACAACACTAAATAAAGAAAACAAAACCTTAAACAACAACAATAACAACTTGTTTAAAAAATAACCGCAAGCTTGCGATATAAAACGATAGTACTTTACAACTACTTACTCATATGCAAGTAGAAATGCGCAACAACAACTCATACTGCAACTATGTGCAAGAGCGTGTGTTACAGTCCAAGTGTATGGGTACATACAAGTACTGTGAGCAAAAAAAGAACAACCAGTCATAAGAACAAAAGTAGTTAAATGTCTATGAATATTAAAACGTAGCAGAGTGTGTGTGCGTGTTTTAAAGTGTAAATAAATGTACAAAATTATGAAAGTTTGTTGCCTGCCTGAGTCCGTCCGTTTCTGTTCTGTATGAACAACCTTTAAAATGTTCAGTTTTCAGTAGAATTTCTCTTTATTTTTCCTTTATATTGTTATTATATGAGTGTTTGTATGTATTTAAGGGGTTTATGATGAGTTTTCATGTTGCTTGTTGTTATTGTTGCTTAAGGCCATCATTTTGCTTGTATGAATGAAATAATGACTGGCATTTTTTGGTCGTCCTTCACGTTTTTCTTTTACTGCTGTTTTTTTGGGTTTATTGTGTAATCATTGTTTTTCTGCCATTTTAGTGGTAAATATACAGAGCAGTTGCTGTTGTTGTTTTAATTTTTCATGTAAAGACAAAAGATTATTAAGCACAGCAACAAGGTTCGTTGGCTGTTATTGCAACAACAATAACCTCTAAATGCAGCTGCTACTTTGGTGTTTTAATTAAAAACAGAAAAATCGTATTCTTTGTCGACGATTTTTTGGTCACTGTTAAGAGCTTAATTTACTCACAGAATACTCAAAAAAAAAAAAAACAAACGCAATGGAAACATCAAACAACTAGGCCTGTTATCTAGTTTTTTTTTTGGCAAGCAGTTGGTAGTCAAAAGTTTTTGAAGAATTTTAAAATAAAGTCAATTTTAAATTAAAAAAATAGGAATGACTTTCTTATTTTCTGCAACATGCTAATAATGACACAAGTAAGGTTGTATTAAAAACAAAAGGTTTTGTAAAGCTCATAAACATTGAAACAAAAATTTGCTTTTCTTTTTGTTAAAGGATATTATGCAAAAGTATTCAACTTTATTATTAACCCTAGTGGTAATATAAATTTTGCAAGCCTTCATAAAAATTGAGTTTCTTTAGTTTTGTTGTCTGTGAAAATAAGGAACAAACATCGTTTTGCTTTCAAAGTGTCAGTGTTTTGTGGTTTTATGGAGAAATTTTATAACAGTTTATTTTTATATGATCCTGCTAGGAAAAACATAACATCATGTAACATAACGTCATATATTTTTAATCAAGTTGAGGTGGTTTTACAAAAGCCTGGATAAACAAACGAGTGTAGAAAGTGGGCCGGAACATACTAACTAACTAACTAACTAACTACCTAACTGACTAACTAGCTATTTAACTAACTAACTAACTAACTAACTAACTAACTAACTAACTAACTAACTAACTAACTAACTAACTAACTACCTAACTGACTAACTAACTAGCTTTTTAACTAACTAACTAACTTACTACCGAACTAACTAGCAAACTAACTAACTAGCTAACTAGCTAACTAACTAACTAACTAACTAGCTACGGAACTAACCAACTAGCTAACTAGCTAACTAGCTAACAAACTAACTAACTACATAACTAACTAACTAACTAACGAACTAACTAACTAACTAACTAACTAACTAACTAACTAACTAACTAACTAACTAACTAGCTATTTAACTGACTAACTAACTAACTAACTAACTAGCTAACTAGCTAACTAGCTAACTAGCTAACTAGCTAACTAGCTAACTAGCTAACTAGCTAACTAGCTAACTAACTAACTAACTAACTAACTAACTAACTAACTAACTAACTAACTAACTAACTAACTAACTAGCTACCGAACTAACTAACTAGCTAACTAGCTAACTAACTAACTAACTAACCAACTAACTAACTAACTAACTAACTAACTAGCTAACTAACTAACTGACCAACTAACTAACTAACTAACTAACTACCGAACTAACTAACTAGCTAACTAACTAACTGACCAATTAACTAACTAACTCACTATTAGCTATTTTTTATAATTAAAGAATTTTATTTCATTTTTAATTTTTAATAAAATTTAAAATTTATGAATTTTAACTTAAATGTTATATTTTTTTACATTTTATTGAATTTTCAAAGATTTAGAAATTTAATTTTAAACAAAATTAGTTGTATAAATGTTTATGAATAAGGCAGGCAGAGAAAATTTTAATATTAAAAAGGAACATTTAAATTATAATTAAAACAAAATTCAAAAGCTTCTACCGAAAATTATGTGAAAAATTTTGAAAAGTTTATCTGGTGTAAAAAAAGTATAAGTTAAAAAAGAACTTAGTACATACTAGATAAACTTTTTTATATAAATGTTTAAAACATTTTAAACAATTCCATTATAGTTTTAACAAATTTATTTAAAATATTGCCTGCTTACTTTAAAAAAGCAATACCTCATACTTTTACACACATAACATATAACTATATACTGCCTTGCACACATAAAAAATATATTTATTTACTTAAACTAGAATATAAAATTGTTTTTTTTTTAATACAACAACAATTTTTTTTAAAAAAGTATATTTTTATAACAACCAAACTAAAAACATAAACTCAATGACAGTAGTTTTTACTACCAAAATATTTTTATTAGTACTACTTCAGTACCACAACATATTTGTACTCTTTTTATAGTATTTTTATTTATTATTTATATTATTTTTATTTATGTGAAATACTATGTACAGTGTTTATGTTTATATGTACTCAATAATTCATTATTTATTCATATTTTCTTTATGCTGAAACCTTCCCCACTCCTTTTTTTCTCTTTATTATTTTTCTTCTTTAACTTATTTGCTACAATTTTCCAAATGCTTTTCTGTTTTTTTTTTTTTTTTGCATATTTAACAAAATATATAAATTTCTTTTTAATGTATTTTTGCCATAAAAAAAAACTTAACCCTCACTACTCCTCTCAGCTTTTTTTCGTCTAGCTTAATATTTATAACGAAAAAATAAGAAATATGTTTGCAAGCAAACATAACTTTTGTACCCAACTATAACAATAACAAAACTCTTTTTTTAACGCAAATTCTGATAAAATTGGACCAAAAAAAATTTATTTTCTGAGTAAAAACTTTCATATTTTATATGAGTTTTTATGAGAAAACTTCAAGCGTTTTTTGTGTCTGTATGTGTGTGCGAGTGTAGTTTATATGTTGGAAAAATTTATGGTTTTTTGATTGACTAATTGATATTGAAAATATTTGCACACTGAGAAGTTGGAAAAGGAATGAAAAGCTTCAAATGTTGGGAAAATAGCTTCAATGTTTATAAACAAAGTTTATTGGCAATGATTATCGGCAACGTTTATATATAAAAATATTTTTTCAAAAAGTTCTGTTGTAGTTCTGTTCTAGTTCTGTTCTAGTTCTGTTTTAGTTCTGTTCTAGTTCTGTTCTAGTTCTGTTCTAGTTCTGTTCTAGTTCTGTTCTAGTTCTGTT
>NC_060953.1:3175996-3177429 GCF_022045245.1 Lucilia cuprina | reverse complement strand
ACTAGAACAGAACTAGAACAGAACTAGAACAGAACTAGAACAGAACTAGAACAGAACTAGAACAGAACTAGAACACAATTAGAACACAACTAGAACACAACTAGAACAGAACTTGAACAGAACTGTCTTCTCATGAAAACAGTTTTCTAAATAAAAACTGTCCTACCCAAAGAGATCCTTTTGTATATGAGATTTGTATTCCCCAAAACTCTATAAACAAAACACTTTTCGATATGACATCCTTTCGACCCCCCAACGAAGACACTTTTCTAATCTGTCTTCACCAAGAACACTAAAAGCAATTTTAATTTTTCACATAATTTTTTATTTCGTTTCAATTATTTTTTATTATTCTTAAAAACATTTAATTTTAATTATGTTCTTATTTTTTTAATTACTTTTTCCTTTCAGTATTTCTACCTAAAAGAAAACTTCTTTATAATAAATTTTATGAGCCCTTTATTTTCTATTATCTTTATTTTATTATAATTTTAATTTAGTTCCCTATTTGGGCTCCAATTTCTCTTCTAAACATAAACTCTAATGCCTTGTTGTGTTAATTAGTTTATAAAATTCTCTTATGGCTCCAAATTCTCTTAAACATTCCTCTGACAAACACATTTATTTAGGCGTCCATACGACTAACTGTCTCAGCCATTTAAATCTTATTGTTGCTCTTGTTGTTTATTTGTTTAACAATTTTCTAACCCATTTTATTATTAAAATTTATATTTTCTCTAATTTTTAGTTTAATTTGTTGTGGTTTCACTCTCTCTCTCTAGCTCCCGGTCTGCCAGACAGCCATCATGTGATACTTTTATTATATGAACCAGAACAAATAACAACAAATGCTAATGGCCTTGCAAATAAATTTTCAAAAATTTTAATTGTTTCAGAACTTAGAATGTGTACTTTGTAATAAGCTATTTCATAATAATCGTCATCATCAACAACATTATTAGTTTCATTATATGTTTGTGCCAAAAAATATTATACCGAAACCATCATTTAAATAAATACAACAAGTTGTTTAAATATTAATAAAGTAAATTTCAACATAATTAACAAATTTATTTAATTATAAAAGACCACAAAGAAACTGGGTCATAATCATAGAATAAAAGCGAAAAAATATGAAGAATTGTAAACGGCAAAAATACAAAAAAATTTTCTGTAGAAAATCATTTTACATGGCAGTTTTCTATAAAAAGAATCAGAACAGAACTTGAACAGAGTTAGAACGGAACTAAAGCAGAACTAAAACAGAACTAGTACAGAACTAGTATTGAACTAGAACAGAACTAAAACAGAATAAAACAGAACAAAACTAGAACAGAACTAAAACAGAACTAGAACAGAACTAGAACAGAACTGGAACAGAACTAGAACAGAACTAGAACAGAACTAGAACAGAACTAGAACAGAACTAGAAC
>NC_060953.1:3173588-3175896 GCF_022045245.1 Lucilia cuprina | reverse complement strand
TAGACTATAGACTAGACTATAGACTAGACTATAGACTAGACTATAGACCAGACTATAGACTAGACTATAGACTAGACTATAGACTAGACTATAGACAAGACTATAGACAAGACTATAGACTAGACTATAGACTAGACTATAGACTAGACTATAAACTAGACTATAGACTAGACTATAAACTAGACTATAGACTAGACTATGGAGCAGACTTTAAACCACACTATAGGCTAGACTTTTGGCTAAAGAAAAAAAAACTAGCGACTAGATTATAGACTATCTAATAGACTATGTTGTATATCATTTTTCATTTTTTTTTTGCTTGAAATATTTCATCTTTATGTGGTTGACCTCCCCCTTTAATATCTTAAAGGATTTATGTTTTTACTACTCGCAAATGTTATTGTTTGAAAATAAATTGCTGCCCTCTTAAAGAACAACATCTTAACACAAAACGTATTAGTTCATCCAATATTTTTTGCTGATATTAGTAAGGGGTAAACAGCTGTCGTTTTAAGCTCATAAAATTACTAAACAAAAAAATCTTTGGTATTCAAAATTAAATCACCAAAAAAAAACTTTTAACAAACAAAATCTGTTTTAAATAAAACTCTTTTACTTTAGAACTAGAACTAGTAAATTGAAAATAATATGAAGTTTTTTTGGGGAAGATTCTTGTTTTTGCATAAAAACTTCAAGTTTAAGTTACAGTGTATGGAAAAATATAAAGACAAAATGAAAGAAATCTAAAAATTGGTTATTAAAATCAGTAAAATACACAATATATACCACATTTGAAAGGCAAACGCAAAACATCTTGTCTCAACCAAACACTCTCAAATACACGCAAACATGCTTACACAGCAAAAGCCAGAACAACAACTCTATCACCAATAACAATAACAACAATGTTGGTTGTACTAACAACAACCAACTATTTGGCCAACTCAACTTGAGCTAAAGCTAAAGAAATGAGAAAAAATCCAAACGGTCAAACTAAAAACTAACTTTAGAAGTAAACAAAGAAGCAACAAAAGAAATGGAAGAAATAAAAAGCAATAACAAGTAACAAAGAAAAATAGAATAATAATAAGCAGAGAAACTGGTTACACTAGCTTTTAAAATATTTAATTGAAACAAACAAAGAAACCAACATTAAAAATGCCAATAATAGATCAGTGAACTCTCGAAAAGAAAAAAAATAAATAGCTAAATACAACCAATGTTAAGTTTGTTTTTTTATTGATATTTAACAAGTGCTTGTTGATGATATGATGTATAGCAAACACTTTCATCTAGTGTAAACACATTCTGCTAAAACAATTTCCAAACTCTGCTAAAGTTTTTTTTTCTAAATAAAATATCAAACAACAAGAGATAAACTTTAAAAAAATACTTAACAAAATGAAAAACAAGAAAGCTTATAAATTTTTTATAAACTTCTTTAAACAACAACAATATGTATAAGAAATAGAAACAACAAACAAAATAGAACAAAAGATAAGAAGTTAAAACTAAAAAAAAGAAAGACAGAAAAAAGCCAACAGCAACAATCAACAACTTGTTTAGCACTTGCCAGTTCAAGCAGTCGGGGAGTCAAGTAAGTAAGTAGTCAGTCATGAACAGAGATCTGATAGTATAGAGGTTTGCTGGATGAAAAGCTGGCTGGCTGACGGATAGACAGACCGACACTCTTGCTTAAAGGTGATTTTTGGTTGGAGAGTTTATTATAGTTGTTGTGTTATTTTTTTTCTCTTCTTGGAAAACGGTAGAAAAGGTACTTTGTTTAGGGTAACAATAAGAAAAAAAAGTTTGACACCTTTATACATTAACTCAACCACAAAAGTGACATGGTTTCCCCCTACTTTGTAAAATATGAAGAATTTTTGAATGTAGACCAAGAGAAAGAATGTTGATAACAACAAAAAGAAGCAATATGTTGTTACTTTAAAAAAGAGAAAAAAACATAACAATAAATAATCAAGTGACATCTAAAACAAGTGTTTAAGACTAGACTATAGATTATACTATAGACTAGACAATAGACAAGGCCACGGATTAGACTATAGACTACACAATAGACTTGACTATAAACTAAGCAATATACTATAGAGTAGACTAGACTGTAGACCATACTATATGATAGACCATAAACTATAAACTAGACCACAGACTTGACTATAGCTTAGACTATATTAAATATTTTAGACTAGACTATAGACTAGACTATAGATTAGACTATAGACTAGACTATAGACTAGACTATAGACTAGACTATAGACTAGACTATAGACTAGACTATAGACTAGAC
>NC_060953.1:3170949-3173488 GCF_022045245.1 Lucilia cuprina | reverse complement strand
ACTGAACTAGAACTGAACTAGAACTGAACTAGAACTGAACTAGAACTGAACTAGAACTGAACTAGAACTGAACTAGAACTGAATTAGAACTGAACTAGAACTGAACTTTTTACCCTGTTTTTAGCAATAACTGAAATAAAATAAAAAAAAAAAAAAACAAATCAGCAACAACCACTTGAATTTTACTGCATAACAATAATAACTGTAAAAAAATCTTTTAACAAAAAAATAGTAGTTTTTCATATCACGCAGAAAAAAACTTCAGCATAAAATTGCTGTAATACAACTCAAGTGACAAATTTGATTAAATTTCACACAAAAACAAGCCAAGCAAAACTACAGCAGCAGCAACAACAATTCTCTGTTACAATAAAAACAAAACTAACAACTATAATATAACGGCAACAATAAGAACAGAAAATATTTTTAAATAAAAAAAATTTTGTTCAAAATTTAACAACTTTTTTTTAAATAAGAAAAAAATATTGTTGAAATTTGTATGTATGTTATTGTGTTTGTATTGTTGTTTACTATTTTTCACTCATTTTGTTGCTCTGCTGCTGTATTGTTTCAAGGGGCCCAACGATAGTTTAAATATAGTTTTAAGTATAAATATTTTCCGTTATTTTGTTGTTGTTGTTTTCGACTATTTTTTGATAAGCTGACAATAAGGTTTTTTTTTTTTTTTTTTTTTGGTGTGGAGGGGTATAAGTTTTTGGATAGATGATGGATGGATTTTGGTTTTTTGGAAGAGAGTGGTTAAAAAATGATTAACAAATATTTTTGTTCAAGTTTTGAAACTTAAGAGAAGTTTTAATATTTCTACTTAACTATAAACTACAAAAATTTTTGAATTTTGTCCATCATAAACATAAGCATTCTTGAAAAAAATTTTTGCAATTTTTTTCTTTTTTTTTTTCTTATTAGTTTCTATCATTATTGAACAAAAAGTATTAATTTTTATTTTCAAGTTTATTGTTTATTTTTATACATTTTACACTTCATTTCATTAATAAGTTTCTTCTCTTTCTCAACGAAAACTTGTAGCGAAATTCTTATTAAAAAAATAATAACGAATTTTTGTTTTTTCTTGTTTTTAATAATAAAATAATCTTGATAATTCCCAGCTAAACTTGAAAATTATTTTTAATTAACATTAATTTGTTGCTACAACAAAGTAAAATAGCTACAGCAAATAAATAAACTTTTTTTGTTGCCATTGTTTTCTTACAATTTTTGTTGCTGCAAGTTGGTTTTGTTGGATTTTTCTTTTTTCTATTTTTTCTGGTTTTTTATATTTTTAGTTGTATTGTGTTGTGTTGTTATACTTATTAAAGAGTCCTTTGATTTAATAACTTTTAGTTATAACAACAGAAAATTATTTTTTTTTTCTTGTTGTATTTTTTTTTTTTGCTAGAAATAATAATTATAAAAATACTGAACAATAAGTTTAGTAAGAGAAAAATAGTAGTAAAAAAAAACGAAAATTTTTTGTAGTAAAAGTTTTTCTCTTTTTATTTTTTTCAGTTATAAATGCTGCAAATAGTATTGTTGTTTTTATATATATTTAAACTTTTTTTTTTTTGCATGGTCATTCATTCCCATTTCAACTCAGTTGCACAAGTTGTTGTTGTAAATTCATTCACAATTTTGATTTTTTGTGAAAAACTGTTTAAAGTTGAGTAAATAAATAAATGAATGAGTGCTAGTGACCACTACTACTATAAATATTAAGTTACAAACATATATATACCTACACATCCCTGTAGATCGTGTTGTGACTGTTTCGAGCCTAGAAAAATCCTTTCACACACTACCACCATACTTTACTCATATTACTCGGCGCCACCTGCTACATTCAGATAACAAAAATTATTAAACTATATACTTTGAAGATTACCTAGGATCTATAAAGTCTCTAAGCAAGTAGTTTTATTTTAGCTAAACTTTTGAAAATGATAAGTCTTTGATGTCTCCTTCTCAAACTGCTGGTATCTCCATACAATTGTTATAAATAACAGTAAAATAAATGAGTAAACAACACGTTGTAAATGAACATGATTACAAAATTACAAAAAAAAAGAAAACATGGTACAACTGCACTTACTACAATAACAAAAACAACAGGAACAAAATAAAATAAAAAAACTTTATAATTATGTTGCGTCTTTCATACAACGTATAATAATATGATTTTATTGTTTTAAATTATAAATAATTATTGCTGTTGCTGTGGCAGCATCAGCAACACACATTCATACACATATAACAAAAATGTTTGCTACATTTAAGTGAGAGAGAAACATTTTTTATGCAAAATAATGTTAAATTAAAAAATAACTAAAATTTTAATAACTTTAAATGCAATTTTTATGGAAATACAAAAATAAAATAATGTCTAGTCTAAAGTCTAGAGTAACGTCTAGTCTCAAGTCTAGTCTATAGTCTAGTCTATAGTCTAGTCTATAGTCTAGTATATAGTCTAGTCTATAGTCTAGTATATAGTCTAGTCTATAGTCTAGTCTATAGTCTAGTCTAT
>NC_060953.1:3161154-3170849 GCF_022045245.1 Lucilia cuprina | reverse complement strand
TAGTTCAGTTCTAGTTCAGTTCTAGTTCAGTTCTAGTTCAGTTCTAGTTCAGTTCTAGTTCAGTTCTAGTTCAGTTTTAGTTTAGTTCTAGTTCAGTTCTAATTCAGTACTAGTTCAGTTCTAGGTCAGCTCTAGTTCAGTTCTAATTCAGTTCAGTTTTTTTCTAAATTAATTTTTTTATTAACAATTTCATTTTTGAATAAAAATACCATTTGTCACAACAAATTAAAAATTCCATTTTTTTAAGAATTCAATTTTTTACTAAAAATTCAATTTTTTACTAAAAATTCCATTTTTAACTAAAAATTCCATTTTTAACTAAAAATTATTTTTTTTTTTTCTAAAAATTTCATTTTCTACAAAATATTCCATTTTTTCTAAAAATTCCATTTTTTACTAAAAATTCTATTTTTTACTAAAAATTCTATTTTTTTACTAAAAATTATATTTTTTACTAAAAATTAAATTTTTTTAGTAAAAATTAAATTTTTTTAGTAAAAATTTCACATTTTTACTAAAGGTTACATTTTTCACTAAAAATTCCATTTTTACTAAAAATTTCATTTTCTACAAAATATTCCATTTTTTACAAAATATTCCATTTTTTACAAAATATTCCATTTTTTACTAAAAATTCTATTTTTTGACTAAAAATTATATTTTTTACTGAAAATTAATTAAATTCAATTCAATTTTTTACTAAAAAAATTAATTTTTTTTCTAAAAAATTCCATTTTTACTAAAAAAAAATCCATTTTTTACTAAAAATTATTTTTTTTATAAAAATTCCATTAAAAAAATTTTTCTCTTAAAATTCTATTTTCTGAATGAAATCAGACGAAACAAAATAATGGACATCAGACTTGACATAAGGCCCGACATAAAAATTAGCATAAGAATAAGACTTAACATTTTTTTCATACAACTAGACCAGTGTTGCATAAAACATCGATGGTCAGACCTAGGACTCAACATTAGACAAGACATAATAATCCTGACAATGATTATCCAAGAACCTGGATAAAAATCATGTTAAACATAATACAAATTAAGTGTAAACATAAAACTTAGCATAAGTTCAAAGACTAGTTCACATAAGTCTATAGTATAGACTTATTGATATTAACATATTCTATGTAACCTACTTTTAATTCTATTAAAACTTTTGTAGCTAACTCTCGCTGTTAGAGGGTAATAAAAAAGATTTACGCGCTAAATTTTTTTCTTCAACCCAAAAACGTTTATCACCTAAAAAAATTCCCAAAAAATAGAGAAAAATGCAAATGCTACAAAAAATATAACTTACAATGCATTGCAATATCACCAAACATAAGGTTAAATTTTAGTTACAATACAAACATACAACTGCACTCTATCAACAGTGATAAAGATATAGAATTTGAGAGCCAAAGTTTAGATGGATGTTTACGGTTTAACTTTGTAATGATTCGGTATTAGTTTTTTTCCATTCAGTTTTTTTTAGTTTTTCGTTTAGTTTATCTATTGTTTCAGTTTGTGTTATTTTTTTTGCGCAAAAAAAGGTGTTTTGTTGTTGTTTTAACATGCTAACATTGTTATTGTCTTGTTGAATTATCATCATCAAACCTCATCCATGTTTTAAAGTTGACTCGTTAGATGACTGACTGAATGACTGACTGGCTGACTAGTGGGTTGTTGGTTGTTGCAGTTTTTATCATTCCTCTACAGCACTGTCTATCAGTTTAGCAAAGGTTGCTTGAATATTGGTTTGTGTGTTGTGTCAGTATGAATGAATGTCGGTATGAATAAATAACTGCAACAGTTGACATTGATGGCAATGAAGATGTGCTGTATGTAGCCAACAACAGCAGTAGCAGCAGCAACAGCAGCATCAGTTTTGCTGACTAAAAACCTGACGATAATGTCATTGTTGATAATAATGATTGTTGGTTGTTGTTGTTGTTGCTGTAATAGTTGTTTTTGTTGTTGTTGATAGTAGTAGTAGTCATCGTAGTTGAAGTTGTTTTACACTTGTTGTAATCGTTGCAGTTTTGTTGCTGTTTTACTACACCCAACAGCTCAACCTCTTTTGATGACGACTGACTCTTGCATAAACTGGTTACAACAAATATTATATTTAGCATGTTGTTGTTGTTGTTTGTTTTGTGTGTGTTTTTTTTCGTTTTCATTTATTATTTTGAATTGTCAAACTTCAAATTAATGCTGCAGATTACTTGTGTTTTGCAGCTTTTTTTACGATTTTTCTATGTAAGTAGTTTGTTTTTGTTGGTTTAGTGATGATTTTGTTGATAATTCGTAAGGCGAACAACAACCACAACAACTGACACATACTTAAATAAGGTGTAATATTTTTTTTTGTATTTTTCTAACTATTAGCAGTTGCCCTACAGTAGGTCATAGTAAATACTTATGTCTGTTCTATTATTTGGTCTCAAGTCTATGATTGCTGGTTTCATCGAGTCTTATGTCATATGTTTATGTCTAGTAGCATGTTCAAGTCTAGTAGCGTCTGTTGTTTAATGTTCAGCCTTATAGCTACTCTAATGTTTTGTCTAGACATTAAGGTTTGATATCATGTCTATTTCCTTGTTTATGTTCATGTCTAGTAACAAGTGTCTAGTTTAATGTCTGGCCTAATGTCTATTCTAGACAGTAATTTCATGTCTAGTCTACACTTATGTCAAGTTAATGTCAAATCTCACTTTTCATGTTTGGTATAGCATCTAGTCTCATGTCTAGACTCATGTCTAATCTTATATATAGTCTAATGTCCAGATTAATGTCCGGTAATTTGTCTTTATGTTTTTTCTCTTGTTGAATTTAATGTCTTATGTTTATGTCATTACTAGTGTTATGTGTAGACACATGTTTAGTTTAATGTCTTCCTTCAGCTCTAGCGTCATGGCTAGTCTCATGTCTGCCATAGCATTGATTCATACTTTTGCTCCATAGTTCATTTCTAAAGTCACTTATGTCTACTCCATCTCTTAACTTAAACTTGTCCCTATTTCGATTATAGTTTTTTTTTTCTATAATACATCATTTAATATACTTAATCTTCTCTCAACACCGGTTGTAAGTAAGATTTCATAAATTGATGTATTGCATACTTGTTTAAAGTTTCTTTTTTTTACTAAGTGAGTGTTGCATGCAACAAAATGTTGACATTAAACTATCGTAAAATTACAAAACTCTCATTACGTTTTTTTGCACTTTAATACTTTTTGTGGTTAAATTATGAACGATAATTGCTTTGTAAATATGATGTGATGTGGTTTGTGTGTTGGATTTTTTTTTGTTTACTCTCTATGCCAATTACTAAAATATTACAAAGTTACTGAGACCAGCTTTCAAAAAACTATTAAAGAGAGAGAAAAAAAACTACTGTTTTGAGGGTTAAAATTGTGCAGTCATAAATGTCTGTATGGAATGCAGATGCTAATGATAAAGGGAATATACGAAGTAAATTTTAAATCAAGTTAAACAGTTTAGCATGAAAGATTTTATGTCATGACATATGTTTAGTGTTACGTATAGACTCATGTTTAGTATCATGTCTAGACTAATGTCTACCATCCTGTATTGTTATATGGCTATATATGACTAATCTAATATGACAAGTCTCGCAGCTAGTATCTTGTCTTGTGCCATCTATAAACTCATGCTTATTCTTTTGTCTATCCATCTCTTTCGTGTACCCACTTTTGAATTTATATTTCCAGTTATTGTCTCCCATTAAAACCCTAGTTTATGTTACTACATATATAACAATTGTTGCAAAACGTTATTTGTCCCAAACACTGTTTCTATATATTGCGGATAATACAGATCAAAAGACAGTAAGAGGCAACAGTTGCCAAGGTTATTCAACATCAAAATGATGATTGACATTTTGTTTTACAGTGCCATCAGCTAGTAAGTAACAGTCAATAACAAGATAAAAACGACCAAAACCAATAATAAAATTCTCTGGAATTTTTTTTACAAGATTGAAATTTTCAGGAATTTTTGCATTTTAATTAAGTGAAATAAACTCACAATCGCACAGCAGTAAGAAATTAACAAATTTCTCTGGAATTTGTTTAAAAAAAACTTTTATTTAACACAACAAAATTAAGTTTTAAACAAAATATGAAACTATGTTTAAAAAAATAATAATTAATTTTTAAAAGAAAAATATTAATGGCCAAAATAACTTTAGATTTAGATACTGCCTGATTCATAACTATTTAACAAAGTTGTATTGAAAAAAATTTATATGAAAATTTATTTTATAAAACATTTATAAATTGTTCAATGATTAAAAAAAAATTAGTACAAACATAAATTTGTTGGCAAAAAAAAAAAATAAATTTAATTTTAAGGAAAAAACTTTTTGATAGCAGCAATTATCAAAAATAAACCAGCAGCTACACAGCAAAGCGCAATTTTTACACTCAAAAAACTAACAAAATTTAAAATAACATAGCTTTTATATTAAAATTCTAAACTTATTTACTTAAACTTTTTCTTAAAGAAAATTTAAAAAAAACTTCTCTATTTGCTTAAAGTTTAATTTATGAATGATAAGAACATAAATTTCTTCTATAGCAAATATTTTTCCCCAAAGAAACATTTCACTGAACTATGCTAGACATCATAAACTAAGTTCAAAATAAAATAAAAAGACACACTGTACGACTATCAGTAACAGTTACTACGACTTTTCATTAGTCAGAGTATTTAACACAGAGCAACAGAAAAAAAAAAAAAGAAATATCTGAAAGTGATCATAAAATGTACATAAATATAAACTTCTATATGAGTTTTTATATACTTTATAGAGTGTAATATACTTTAAAGACAAAAAAGAAAATGAAACAAATAAAGCAAACAAATAATGAAACATGTCCATAGTGCAAAATAAACAAGAGAAAGCTGAATTTAAAACAAACTTGAACTAGAACAGAAATAGATCAGAACTAGAACAGAACTAGAACAGAACTAGAACAGGACTAGAACAGAACTAGAACAGAACTAGAACAGAACTGGAACAGAACTAGAACAGAACTAGAACAGAACTAGAACAGAACTAGAACAGAACTAGCACACAACTAGAACAGAACTAGAATAGAACTAGAACAGAACTAAAACAAACTAGAACAGAACTAGAACAGAACTAGAACAGAACTTGAACAGAACTAGAACTGAACTAGAACAGAACTAGAACAGAACTAGAACAGAACTAGAACAGAACTAGAACAGAACTAGAACAGAACTAGAACAGAACTAGAACAGAACTAGAACAGAACTAGAACAGAACTAGAACAGAACTAGAACAGAACTAGAACAGAACTAGAACAGAACTAGAACAGAAGTAAAACAGAAGTAAAACAGAAGTAGAACAGAACTAGAACAGAACTAGAACAGAACTAGAACAGAACTAGAACAGAACTAGAACAGAACTAGAACAGAACTAGAACAGAACTAGAACAGAACTAGAACAGAACTAGAACAGAACTAGAACAGAACTAGAACAGAACTAGAACAGAACTAGAACAGAACTAGAACAGAACTAGAACTGAACTAGAACAGAACTAGAACAGAACTAGAACAGAACTAGAACAGAACTAGAACAGAACTAGAACAGAACTAGAACAGAACTAGAACAGAACTAGAACAGAACTAGAACAGAACTAGAACAGAACTAGAACAGAACTAGAACAGAACTAGAACAGAACTAGAACAGAACTAGAACAGAACTAGAACAGAACTAGAACAGAACTATAACAAAACTAGACCAAAACTAGACCAAAACTAGAACAGAACTAGAACAGAACTAGAACAGAACTAGAACAGAACTGGAACAGAACTAGAACAGAACTAGAACAGAACTGGAACAGAACTAGAACAGAACTAGAACAGAACTAGAACAGAACTAGAACAGAACTAGAACAGAACTAGAACAGAACTAAAGCAGAGACTAGAGTTGAAGAATAAAAAATGTTTAGGATATACCCTAATGTTTTCCTTTAGCCTTGCTGTTAAAGTTGTCTACAAATGCTAATATCATTTTTTTGCATTTTTAAAATTGAAAAATGTTAATGGATATTTTGTGTCCTTTAATGAGAAATAATGAAAAAACGAATGAAAAAAATATAAACAAAAACACTAATAAAAACAAACAGCACTGCAATAAAAAATAACAACAACAGCAGTAATACAACAAAACTTTATGAATGAATTTTATAAGACAAACAAGGAATAGAAGTTAGAAAAACAGGAGCGCAAAATGAAAATAGACACTTAATAGAAAAATTCAAACAAATATTTAAGTTCTGGTTAAGTATATAATAATTATATAAAAAGAGATTTAAAACTATTTAAGTATTTTTGTATTTTAGTAAAGACAATCATAATTTAAAAAGAAATTAATTTTGTTTATTTTTTTTAAATTTTTATAACGAAAATCTTTCTGTAAACACGTCTCTGTTTAAAATAAATATAAAACGCGTTCTAAATATAAAATGTTATAGAAAGTACTTTAGACACTTAAATGACTGGTCAATTGTTTAAACCCAAATGTTCTCGAACAGAGACACACACACACTCACATACAGTAAATATATGCAGACATAATAAAACCAATAGACCAAAATTCACAGACAGACAAAAGAATAGACAGATGGATGGATGGTTAGACAGACGAACGTAACGACAGACACAATTGTATAACTATATGTATGCTGAGAGTGTACATGAGAGTGGACTCTTATCATTATTATGTTTGTAAAATGCATAAAATATTTAGTAAACAATTTAAGTTTTACAAAACATTTTACCATAGAATAATATTGTACGATGCTTCAAAAAGTATACACCCATACACATACTAACCTATAAGTATGCTTAAATGCTTGTACAATATGAATATAAGTGTGTATTTATGGTAAATATAAGCAAATATGCTTACATCAACATACATATCAACTTATTGGTATTTCTATATGTAATGTGTATGTGAAAGTATCTACATATGTGTATAAAAGTAAAATTTTTGTTTTGTGGGTACTTACATTCTCCAACTTGGCTACAGTCTCGTACATGGTCATATTATTGACTTTACCATATTGTACAATAAAATCAATATCAGCATTTGTTGTGGCTTGTCCAGAAGTTGATAATGATGATACTGTTGTTGTTTTATCAACTGTTGCTGTCGACATTTCAGTTGTTGTTGTCGACGTTATTGGTGTTTCGGTTAAATTATTACTGCCCTCTATATCTGGTTGTGACCAAACTAAACTTATTGAATTGTTTGTAACCACGGTGGCATGGAGATCTTCTGCAGGACCAGGTATGCTACCAGTACCTGTAATAAAGATGAAGTTAGAACTAAACTAGAACTGAACTATAACTGGGCTAGAATTGAACTAGAACTGAACTAGAATTGAACTAGAACTGAACTAGAACTGAATTAAAACTGAACTAGATCTGAACTTGAACTGAAGTAGAACTGAACTAGAACTGAACTAGAACTAAACTAGAACTAAACTAGAACTAAACTAGAACTGAACTAGAACTGAACTAGAACTGAACTAGAACTGAACTAGAACTGAACTAGAACTGAACTAGAACTGAACTAGAACTGAACTAGAACTGAACTAGAACTGAAATAGAACTGAACTAGAACTGAACTAGAACTGAACTAGAACTGAACTAGAACTGAACTAGAACTGAACTAGAACTGAACTAGAACTGAACTAGAACTGAACTAGAACTGAACTAGAACTGAACTAGAACTGAATTAGAACTGAACTAGAACTGAACTAGAACTGAACTAGAACTGAACTAGAACTGAACTAGAACTGAACTAGAACTGAACTAGAACTGAACTAGAACTGAACTAGAACTGAGCTAGAACTGAACTAGAACTGAACTAGAACTGAACTAAAACTGAACTAGAACTGAACTAAAACTGAACTACAACTTAACTACAACAGAAAATCCATTTTTTAATTTCACATCCATTAAATTATTTTTCCCACAAAACTTTTGTTCTCCTTCAATGAACATCAATTTAAACTGTCTCCTATTTTTCTATCTTTAAATTAAGATTTCATTTCTCTCGTTTTAATTTATTACAATTTGTTTATGTCACATGTCCAACATGTCTTCTCTAGCCAACTTTTTGCCTTTTCAACTCCATCAGACCATTATTAGTAACAAATTAAATTAAATTCCTTAAAACTCTTGCACTCACCTTCTTCGAAACATTGTAAAATATTGCCGGCATACGATAAACAATCGGTGGTAGAGTTAGAGGTGGTGCCAGTAGATAATGAGGTGGTATGATGAACGGGCAGGACACCACGACACAGAGACATACAGGCCGAAGTAACACCTCTACGCACACAACAGGGTGTGTGATCTCGGCCGCCGGCAGCACATCGGGCAATTACGGCTATAGAAACAAGAAAAAAATCACAAAAATTTAATACTAAATTTAAAATGTGGAAAAGAGAAAAACCATTAATAAATTCAAGTGTAAAAGAGAAAAATGTAATTATTTTTATTGATATACAACAAGAATGTTGCAAGTTAGCAAGCAACTCTCTACAACTGGCTACAAAATTGAACGTGTGGGTTGGTTTGTTATTTAGTTTTTGCAACAATTTTAAACTCTACTCACATATATGCAACTTAATTCGCATGCATATCGTGTTGCATATAAATCTTATTTTATGTCTTTTATTTTTTCATTATTTTTTTTTGTGTTTTCTCTAAAGTAAAATATTGCGTACAAGTGTAGAAAAAAATATATGTATACAAGCATTTAAAAAAAGTAGCAGTAGTGGTAGTAAAGGGAGTTCTAGTACAAGTAGTTGTTGTATTTGTACTCTTTCTTGTAAATATACTTACACATTTGTGCCCGACACGCTGGTCCTAGTTTTTCAATGTCCGATAAACGTATGTTGTAAGTACACAATGGTGCACATTGTGGCAACAGTCCGGATGCTTGGCAGCATGTACTCATGTTATATTTCGCTTCATACACCTCCTCTACCTCTAAGGGCTGGGTGCGTATTATGAGACGTGGTGAGGGTTCACTTTTACCGTATGCATTTATCGAAACCACATAAAACTCATAGTAGACATCTGGCTCTAAGCCTTCCAATATAAGTGGTGGATTTTTCTAGTTTTCATTTTCGTATACAGGCAGAGCAACAAGGTTCATAGCCGGCACAGAAGTTATAAATTTTTGAAAATGTTCAAAAGTAGGAGTTGTAAGGAAAAAAAAGAGAAAATAAAAACAACAAGTAGCATAAATGTTAAAATGTAGTTTAGTAGTTTATTATTAAGTATGTTAAAATTAGGGTTATAAATATAGGAAACCGGAAGGCAGGCAACATAAGGAAATAAAACATCATGATAAAAAATTTGAATTATGGTTGGAAGATTTTAAAAACGCAAGAGCAATGGAGAGGAAGATACAAATGAATAAATTTAAAACACAATTTCATAAATCAAATAGGGATGACAAGGACAATAATTTTAAATAAGAGTTCTAGTTCAGATCTAGTTCAGTTTAAGTTCAGTTCTAGTTGAGTTCTTGTTCAGTTCTAGTTCAGTTCTAGTTCAATTCTAGTTCAGTTCTAGTTCAGTTCTAGTTCAGTTCTAGTTCAGTTCTAGTTCAGTTCTAGTTCAGTTCTAGT
>NC_060953.1:3158733-3161054 GCF_022045245.1 Lucilia cuprina | reverse complement strand
ACTAGAACTGAACTAGAACTGAACTAGAACTGAACTAGAACTGAACTAGAACTGAACTAGAACTGAACTAGAACTGAACTAGAACTGAACTAGAACAGAAAAAGAACTAAACTAGAACTGAACTGGAACTGAACTAGAACTGAACTAGAACTGAAATAGAACTGAACTAGCACTGAACTAGAACTGAACTAGAAATGAACTAGAACTGAATTAGAACTGAACTAGAACTAAACTGAATACCAATTAATGCTAATCTCATTTAAAATTTTTTTGTAGGAACTGGTGGTCCCTCTTTAATATACGAAGGCAAGGATGCCTTATTAACCTGCGTTGTGTCTGAAAATCGTAGTAACAATACTGTGATATGGAAAAAATTAGATGAAATTCTTACCGCTGGTAAGGTAAGAGTTACCAGTGATCTACGTATAAGTGTTTTGCATGATGAAAGTAAGTACAACCCCTTCTTTAGTCCTTAATACATTAAAACTAAACTTCCTTTTGTGAATAAAGGTCCCAAAGGTAGAATAGAAACTGGCGGAGAAGTGTGGGTCTTGTTAATAAAGAAACTAAAGCCCTCAGATTCAGGCAGCTATATATGCGAATTGAATTCTGAGCCGGTACTACGTAGTATACATATATTAACTGGTAAGTTTTTAATGTTTTAAATCAAATGTTTGCCAAACTAATTTGTTTCGTTTATAATTAAATGTGTGTTCAGTTAAGCCTTTACCTTCAAAGCATAATAACAACAATAATAGTACATATAGTGACAGCAGTAGTAATAGAGATTCAGCTGCTAGCGAATCAAGTGATGTATTTTTAGTGCCTCCCCCTCTGGATGCCAACGATAATCGTTCGTTTTGGCGCACTGGCTCAGTGGCACCGCAAATAACACACGATTTCACCGAATGCTGTGAACGTGCCAACGTCAGCCAAGGCTGTATGGGTTTCTGTAATGTTCACAACATTCTTGATGGGACGACAGGCATTGAGCCAGAGGCTTGTGAAAAAGATTTTCCACAAATCGTACGATGCATGGCCGATGGCCGCAATCATGTGCCCTGTTGTGTAGAAAAACAAATACCTGACTTGTGTCAGGACATGTGTCGTGGTGAGTACACACCTTTTACCGATATGCTGCGTACGCGAGTCTCCTGTGTCCATCATACGCTGAGTGGTTTGCAGTGTATATTACAAGGAGTGCAACAGATACCCAGCAGTCCATTAAATGTGGCAGCTGATGAGGTTAGCGAAACGCGTGTCATCATTAGTTGGTCGCCGCCTGAAAAGTTGGCCCACTTAGTTAAACATTACAATGTCAATTTAACAGCTTTGCATTCATTCGATGAAGATGAGGGTGATGAGGGCGCCGATGATGATGATGGTGATGCTGGCACCATTAGAAAAGAAGATGAAAATGTTATTATACGCTTGGTATCAGGAAATGATACGTCAATAACCATTAATGACTTGAAACCATTAACAATGTATGCCATTCTAGTTACGGCAGTAAATGACTATGGCAGCAGTTTACCCAGTGAACGTTTGCGTATTTTTACACATACCAGTGCCTTGGCTACAGAGGAGAAATCGGGTCCCTCTAATAAAATGGATGTACCAGATCTACCCGATATACGTTCGTGTTGTGAAACGAATGGTATGACACATCGTATGTGTTTGGATAAAATGTGCGATCCTCAGAAGACAGATTTAGCGACACTGCCTGATTTTATGGTATGCGCTCCCTGGTCTAATATCACCTTTAATTGTTTGGCCAATAATATAGATCATACGCCCTGTTGTCGAGCCCGAGGTATACCCACCGTGTGTTATCCTTTGTGTTCGGGCAAAGTTTCGACGTTGGATTTTAATTTGTTTAAGTGAGTTTGTGGCATGAAGTGTTGCTTTGTAGGATTTGTGTAACTTTTATATTTAATTGTTGTTTTTAGGTGTTTACGCTTTATGTCGGAATTTAGCAGTTGCTTGTTCCAAGGTTATGGTGTTTTGGCCGATCCTCCCAGTAAGTTGCATACAGTGGCTAAAACCGATTCTTTTGTGATTTTGGATTGGAATAAACCTAAACGACTGGCTGATACTATTAGCACGTTCCACGTTAAGTTCCGACGATTAGGAGTCGGTGATGATTATTTGACAGTGGAAAAGGTGAGTCTGAAATAATTATCTAGAATTAAATTAGAATTGAACTGGTACTAAACTAGAATTGAACTAGAACTGAACTAGAATTGAACTAGAACTGAACTAGAACTGAACTAGAACTGAACTAGAACTGAACTAGAACTGAACTAGAACTGAACTAGAAC
>NC_060953.1:3154690-3158633 GCF_022045245.1 Lucilia cuprina | reverse complement strand
GTTCTAGTTCAGTTCTAGTTCTGTTCTAGTTCAGTTCTAGTTCAGTTCTAGTTCAGTTCTAGTTCTGTTCTAGTTCAGTTCTAGTTCAGTTCTAGTTCAGTTCTAGTTTAGTTCTAGTTCAGTTCATGATCAGTTATAGTTCACTGCTTCTTTGATTCAAGTTTTAAAAAATTTCTCTTTTAATAATATCGAGCGTAATATTTTTTATTACACCTAATATTTATTTTTAACAACTCATTAATAACAATATTAAAATTTCATTTATATTATTTTCGTACATGAAATCTTTTCAACAAATTTACTTTTAACTCATGTTCAGCTGTTGTTGATCTTTTTCCTCCTTTTTTTGTAAAGACTTAAAGTTGTACTTACCAATTGGTGTACCGGAATTAACTGTTGATAGTAAACATGTTGATGTTGTTAATACCAGCAGCAATTTTAACATTATGACATTCGTCACAAGCGCCTGTAATTAAAGAGAAATAAACAAAAATTTCATTTTTAATAATTTCTTAATGCCACAACTTATCAGCAATAAAAAAAAAAACGGACTCGTATGTCCTTTACAGGATTATGTATATTAATTAATAAATGTAGGGGCCCTAAAGGCTGAAATGCTCACACGTATATTGGTTTACGTGGTAGTTCACTACACGCGAACTGTCAAGTAGAATCAAAGAGACCCCGTTTTGACCAAATACTTATAAGCCATATTTAAAAAGATTAACACATAATATATAATGTTAAATAAAAATGGAATTGTGTCTATGTGTATGTGTGTGAGTGTTTTTTTTGTTTAAGTATGAGGCAACATGTGTTGGTACATTAATATATTAATTAATTTAAAGTAAATACTTGTGTATATACACAGCAGCAATAAGTAAGACAATAATGTGGGGTCAATATTATAAAGTATACCCTATAGAAGGTATTTTAAATTAAAGCATTTGCTGGAAAATATGAGATTAATTTAAAAACAAAAAAGTTTAAGAGGAGTTTATTTATTAAAAAAAAAAGATTTTGCAATTGATTTTAATTATGTATTATGAAAATTTGGTTAGTGTAGGGTATTGTTAACAATTTTAAGCTTTAAGTTCACACATTTTGCAATTTTATTTGCTTAAACCAGCGAACGGATGAATTAAGAGTTTTTAAAAGAAATTAATATGTATAAATTGATATATTACTTATAGATATGTATGAGTAAATATGCAAAAACATACATACATACTTATGTATTTACATTCACATATATGTATTTGTTTACAGCAGAAAACTCAACGTAATAAAACGTATTGTTTAAACGAAAATGTTATTTTTGTTAAATATTCAAGTATTGTTGTAAAATTCTAGCTAAAAACTAGTATTTTTAAAAAAAGTAGTAAAATACTACTTTTTGAAATTAAATAAAAAATTGTATTTATAGTTTTCAAACTAAAAGTTATTCAATTTCTTACACAATTGAGAGTTAAAATTTAACTTTTAAAAAAAGTAGTAAAATACTACTTTTTTAAATGGTACCAAAAGATGCAGAAATTGATTTTAAATTATCAATTAGGTATTTCTGACATAATTTAAGAATAAAATTCGATTTTAAAAAATAGTAGTAAAATACTACTTTTTTAAATTATATTAAAATTTGCATATATTGCTTTATAATGTTTAAAAATATTCAAATTTAAATAAATTAATAGAGTTAATTATTAAAAGTAACTAATTTGTAACATTTTTAAGATTTTTAAAAAAGTAGTAAAAACACTACTTTTTGAAAATTTTAATTTCTAAAATTTTAATACATTTTTAATTAAATTAAAGTACATAACTGCTTTACATTTCTGATGTTTTAATGAAAAATATTACTTTTTATCAAAAAATACTACTATTGGAAAAAAAGTATTAAAAATACTACTTTTTAAAAAAAAATATTGTTTTTATGTTATTTTGATAGATATAGAGTATAAATTATTGAAATGCAAAACAAAATTTCAATTCTTTTTTTATTTTGATATTTTAAAAAAGTATTAAAAATACTACTTTTTAAAATTATGTTAAAATTTGCATATTTCTATTTTTTTTAAATTTTATGCATTTTAATTTAAAAGCTTTACACTTTTGTTGTTTTAAGGAAAAGTAATATTTTTTATTAAAAAATACTACTATTGAAAAAAAGTATTAAAAATACTACTTTTTTAAAACATTGTTTTTATGTTATTTTGGAGATTAAGAGCATAAATTACTGTAATCTAAAGTAAGTTTTTAATTCTTTAACTATTTAGATTTTTTAGAAAAAGTATTAAAATTACTACGTTTTTTCCAAAGATGAGATTTAAATTTATTTTTTTTATAAGTAAAAAAGTTTTCAGATTTTTAACATACACTGTCAACAGTCTGTCTTTAGCCTATAAATATTTGGCAACAGATGACAAAGTGTTTCTTATAATTAAAAAAAAAAGAGCTGTATAAAATAGTAGTATTTTTTACGCCGACAAATAAAAAGCAATTGGATAATAATGTTTGTGTAGCAAAGTATTTGTATATAAATTACCATTTACGTTTACGTCTGTCTCCTTCTGGCTATTTTATATAAATAAACATACATACAACATCTCATATACATTTTCTGTAGCATACTTTTGAGAGTATGAAAAAATTACGATAAACATTTAAATCGAATAAAACGTGTACAATTGCAAATAAAACGGTACAACAGCAGCAATAAAATACATAAATCAAAAAACCATTAAATACTTTTCAACACTTAAACAGAAAGACCGACACACACAAACACACACACACCCAAAGAGATAGACAGAGCAGCAGCAGCTTGAAACAGTATATGAATTAATAAAACTATCTTTTTCTACATTTTAAATGAAAATTCTGACAGAAAAATGTTTCAATGTCCATTTTATATGTGTCTGTTTGTCTGTTGGTTCTTTTGGATTTGCTTCTCTGTATTGAAATAAGTATTTATAAAATACGATGATGATGGCAAAAAGGACATTCTGCTTTATAACTAAGTATCTCTGTCTGTATATATATGTGTGTATTTGTATTTTGAGTGTCTATATTTGTATACAAATAAAACCCGATTAAGTGCAATTAATTTTCTGTCAGCAACAATTGTGTGTGTATTTAAGCAAGAAAAAAACAGTATCACTAACAGATAAAATACTAACACATCCTCGGTCCAGCTACTATACACATCCTTTTAAAACTTATACTACAGGCAGTTTTCCTAAGTATGAGTAATGAGAAAAAATTTGTTTTTTCTCTATGATTGTGACTTTTCGTTAAACAAAATGTTTATTTATTTCTATTTTTGTAGTTTTTTTTTTTGCAGCTTATTGTTTTAGTCATAAGCTGCACACAACAATAATATGAGCAAAAAACAGCTTATATATAATAACGAAATAAATAAACTGAAAACTTAAAATACAATTTTGAAATCTCTATTATGACACCAATAAACAAACAAATAAAGACAGGAATAGAAAAAGATTCAACACAAATGAAATTCCCCATGGTGTTGAGTCCAAAAAATAGTATAAAAACAAAAGCAATATATTGAGATTGTCAGTTCTGCTCTTCATTTTATATTTAAAAGCTTTTTAGATTTAAGTAAATGAAATTTATTAAAATTCAAAAAAAAAAAAATTGACTAAAAACAATAATTAAGAAAGTAGAGAAGTGTAAGGATCTAGTGGGTAGAGTTGTAGAGTGGATTTTGTGGGTTCTATTTCTACCAGTGACACTAATAACGGAGCGCACGACAAGCTCGCATTATACTTGGTGTATGTCTATTGAATTGATGCAATCCTAATCTTTTCTCCATTAACTTACTTACTTACTTACTTACTAACTAACTAACTAACTAACTAACTAACTAACTAACTAACTAACTAACTAACTAACTAACTAACTAACTAACTAACTAACTAAC
>NC_060953.1:3128180-3154590 GCF_022045245.1 Lucilia cuprina | reverse complement strand
AACTGAACTAGAACTGAACTAGAACTGAACTAGAACTGAACTAGAACTGAACTAGAACTGAACTAGAACTGAACTAGAACTGAACTATAACTGAACTAGAACTGTACTGGAACTGAACTAGAACTGAACTAGAACTGAACTAGAACTAGAACTGAACTAGAACTGAACTAAGTAGAATTGAACTGGAACTGAACTAGAACTGAACTAAAATTGAACTAGAACTGAACTAGAACTGAGTTAGAACTGAATTAGAATTAAATAGGAAGAGAACTAATTCGAGTTTAGTCTATACTTTTCCCCGCACCCATGTTTTTAAGTATACATGAATTCGTAATGTATTTTTTGTTTTATTTTCTAACTTCAGTGTTTTTTTTTTTTAAATTTTATTTTGGTATATGACTCCGATGAGAGTATGTTTTGTTTTTTTTCTTTTCTACTTCTTTTCTATGAAATTTCATTGTTAAATCTAGGGATAATATGTTGGTGTATTTGACATATGAACTACAACACAATACACATGTACCAAATATTCTTCAAATTTTTTTTGTTCGAGAGAAAAAGTCCTTAGTTTTGGTTTGTTATACAGCTACCATATAGCCGCACATCAACATCAAGTATGAAACCATCAGGTTGTTTTAACAAATCACAGTTTTTACTGTGTCAAAAAGTAAGCAAAACTAAACTACAACACACCATAACAGCCGGAGTCAACATGAAAGATGACTAGAAAGAAACCTCTAACATTTCACTTGATTCCTTGGTGTATAAAATAAATATATTGTTTTTGTATAGTTCCATTGCGTTTTTCTAGCAACTTTTTGCTTCGTCCAAATTTTTTTTTTGATAATAGGTTTCATACACATCAATGTGTAGGACTCTAAAATGAATATATATTTCATATGCTTGCCTGGGAAATAAAAAATGTTCATATTTTATGGTCCGCAGCCACAGCCATATCATCAAAATATATTGTCTACGTTGTTTTTGATAAAATAACATTCAGTCAGCTAGCTTTTGCTACATTTTTGCAGTATTTCATTTTATTTATAACACCACTACATACGTGTCATGTGGCAAATATTTGAAATGATTGTATATACATATGTATGTTTGGATGTGATCCCATATTGTATTCGTTAATGTATCTTGTAGAATTTGAATGACTGTGAAGTCCTCGTATCGTTTTTCGCCTTTCAAGTATGCGTGTTTATTCAAGTATCCTGTAAGAACATCAATTACGTTTTCAATAAACGAACAGATGTACTTTTTCTGAATTACTTACTGTGTACTTGGGCTCCTTTTTTTCATGTAAGACAAGATGTGTGTCTTTATCTTATTGTTCATCTAATGTCGTTCTTGTTCCTGTTATTGTACGAGAAGTGTATCATTTTCAGTGACTTCGTTCGCTGGTGTTGTCTGGCAGTTAATATTATTTTATTTCTTTTTGCATTTGCTAAAATATCATTGTATTCCCTTGGCCTGACAATATATTGTCACTTAAGCGTTTTTAAGTCGCCTTTAGGTTATGATTGTCTCTCAACTTACACAGTTGGTATATCATTAAAATGATGCTAGTGAAGGAATGGAATTACAGTTGAGTAAATAAAAATAGTTGAGAGGTGGAAGTTTTTACAGATGTTTCTATTTCAGTTCTAGTTCAGTTCTAGTTCAGTTCTAGTTCAGTTCTAGTTCAGTTCTAGTTCAGTTCTAGTTCAGTTCTAGTTCAGTTCTAGTTCAGTTCTAGTTCAGTTCTAGTTCAGTTCTAGTTCAGTTCTAGTTCAGTTCTAGTTCAGTTCTAGTTCAGTTCTAGTTCAGTTCTAGTTCAGTTCTAGTTCAGTTCTAGTTCAGTTCTAGTTCAGTTCTAGTTCAGTTCTAGTTCTGTTCTGTAAAAATATTTTTCACACATCTATTGGCAAACAACAATTTCAACCATATGTGTCCAATAGATAGAAGGTATTACATTGCAAAACAAGCTTAAAACATCATGTTTTGTATCTCCTACTATAATTGTGCTTTTGGCACAAAGTTTCTTCATACAATTTAGCTAAAGAACCAGCCAACAGCAATTGTCAGTTTGTCTACACTCCTGCTAACACACACACATCTATCCGCCTACTTACAAATTTCTCTTGTTCTCATTGTTTTGGGGGCCATTGTCAAAGACAATGTTGCTGCTGCCATACAACAATGTGAAGCCAAAATCCTTAAACGCAATTGCATTTTGAATTATTGAACAACACTCACACTTAATGAGCTGGTGGTAGAGAGAAATAGAGTTTATTTTCAATGAATCCTTTATATGTATGTGGCCTTAGAGTATAATCATGAGAGAAGTAGTAGTAGTTCAATACCATAGAGTACGTGTTATTATAGACATTTGTCGGATGGTTGAAACAGCTTGAACTATATTTTACAACAATGTCTTGCTTGTTGGTATTGTTGCTACTGCTTGAGTTTCTGTTGCAAATTTGTTTGATTTTTCTTAACGACAGCACACACACTCACATACTTTTGTACTCTGTCTATAGGGATGCCACTGAACATGAATTTTGAAGTAGGTAAACAAGTAGTTTAAGAATAAAGTTTTTTGGCAATTGTTTTTGTTGCTTAAAAATTCTTTAACAACATTTTCAATTTCCCTTTAATTGTAAGGAGTTTTATTTAAGCAAAAGGATGCTATCACATACTTATACAATAAAGGAAAATTTCTTCAGCAACAGTTTGTTTAAGGTTGCAGAGTTAAAAACTTTTTGGCTGCAATTCTCTAAGGGCTGGTACCACCTACTAGCAGCTAATATCTTTGGCTAAGTAAAACTTTTTTATATAACTTATTTTGTTTTTTCTTTCTTGCAATTTAAGTAATTTTATAATGAATTGTTGTTGAAACTATTTCTTTTTTTGAAGAAGCTGGTAGCTGCTTCCGTTTTTGTTGTTGTGTTTGTATCCTTTTATTTTGTGGCCATGATTTGTTTAAGTAAGAAAGATATTTGCAGTTTTTGTTTTTTATTTTTATTTGGTTATTGCCTGGCTTTTGTTGTGACCCACAAAGGAAACAAGTGAAGACAGCTTGAGGCAATTAATGACTAGACTAGAAGAATTTTCAATTTTGCAAATTTCCATTATGCCAAACATGATTTTGCTTATATTTGAAGGGTTTTTTTTGTGCAAGAGAAAACCAACAATATAAGTTTAGGGCAAAAGTATAGACAAAACACAAAGTGGCTAAATTAAATTAAAATCAGCAATTATAATGAAATTATTTAAAAGCGAACTTAAAGTAATTGTTAAAAGAAAATTTGTAAATTTAATAAACAACAAAATAATCAATAAGTGTACAAAAAAAACCAAAAATATTAAGAAGCAATTTTTTTTTAAACAAATTGTATAATTTTCAAGAGAAAATTATGAAATTTTAATACAAAGAGTTTTACCACTATAACTGTTATTTAGATTGGATTTAATTTCTTTAGACAAAAGACCTACTTTTGTTTAGCTTTGTTTTAAATTTGCTAAAGTTTGCTTTCATTATTTAAAGAGTTATGTTATTTTCAATTATGTCCTACTAAGCGTATGATTAATATTTATTACAGACAACTTGGCTAAGCTTAAACTACTTTGACAGATATAAAGATCAGCAAAATAAATTTGAGAAATTGCATACGGAATGACAATTTGTTTTATAACTTTCTCAAGAAGTTAAAATATTATAAATGAAGAAATTTTAAGTAATTTAAGCTTTATAACTGAAATTTAAACCATTGTTATGCAATCAGCATTAACTTTGGATACATCTTTGTAACACTATAAGACAACATAGAGTTTTTTCTAATTTCATTTGAAATATTACACCGTTATGTTTATATTCTTTGGAATAATACTTTAATAAACTTGAATTTCATAACAAATTAGTCGGTACGTATGATTAATATTAATTTTGATGAAGATGTGTTAAAATGTTTATTACTTTTTATCGGATACAGTTTTTATTGTGAAATAAACTGCAAACAGTTGTCATCTAGATAATCATCAAGTTAATTTGTTGTTTCTATTTTTTCTTTTGAGCAAATTGTCAAAATTTACTATTCATAGGAGACTTTAAGCCCACACTTTAATTGATTATGATGAAAACATGGTCCTCTTTATATGTAGCATTAGAATTTGTATTTGTCAGTTTTAAATTTTACTAATTATTTTCTATAAATCTTACTCTGAGACATAAGTACATCTATGCGTATGATTAATATTTATTTGAAGGCAATGAAAGTAAAATCGTATTTGTTGTAAAATAAACATCAAAAATAATGATAATATTACACACTTTTAGATAATTCGAAATATATTTTAATATAATATAAGTATCTTCTAGATTTTTTGATGTATATGAAGAAATCAGTGACAAATTTCTGAAAACTTTGCAATAAAATCATTTTCTGGACAAATTTTGTTATTATGTTAAAGCCTTGATACCCATTGTGATAACTTTAGAATCGCCATTCCCTTAAGTCGAGAAAATGTATAGAAAGTTTTGTACGGATTATACTTCTTCTACGTATATTTAGTTCCTACAGTGGCTATAACGTGCGTAGCCTATACGTTTCGATGCAATCATATAGTGGCCAGTAATTATAGATATTTCGACTTAATAACATCAGAGTTAAAAAATTTTCTCGACTTTTCTAGATTAAGATCCCAAATCCTTTTCGAGGCTGTATCGATGACATTCATATATTTCTGCCTGAGGTGTCAGGTAGAAGATTTCCTATGTCTTTCTGTCTTGAAGCCAGAGATCGTAAACCAATCATTTCTAATCAAAACGATCATGTTTACTAGCGACGCATCTCTAAGACAACCATCTGGAAAAGTTCTTTATTAGATAGAGTTGTCTGTGCTCTTGTAACGTTGGACAGTCACATAGAAGGTTTTGTACCGATTATACTTCTTCTACGTCTAATTAGTTCCTACAGTAGCTAAACGTGCCTGTCTGAGATTAGCTGAGGGGCAGAATTCAAACAGCCAGTGATTGCAAGACAAATATCCAGTGATTGCTGTAAAGAACTAAATCAAAGAAATTTTTTTAAAAAATAATTACAATGAAGAAAATTTAGAAATTAGAAATTAAGAGAATTTAGAAGTAGAAACTCTATTAAAATATAGTACTTTATAACAATATGTGCCTTAATATAGGTGCAATTTGTCCCACTGCGACACTTTAGATTTATAGAAATATTTTCACCAATTAATTTGCTAAAATTGAAATATTTTACTTTCAATAACATTTAAGTTTATTTATATGGCAAATGGCCAGTCTTCTATATTAAATGCATTGACATCTATATAAATATTATATTTAGTATGTGTGTATATGTATGTTATTTACTTTCATGTCCCCTTTGGTTTGGCTATTTCAATGTAATTTGTTATTGGTGTATTAAACCAAATTGAAATTAATATAAATCATGATCTTTACCAGTAAAGCCATTATAAATATATACATACATAAGTAACTATGTGTTTGTTACATACTCCCCTTTTAACATATATATAAAACTAAAGCAAGGACATTGTAATGCGTACTTTTTTACTACTATATTTAGTACTACAATTCACACAATATAAATCCAATAAAATTCAGTGATTTACAAACACTAACTAGTCATACAGATTTAAATCTTGTTACACAAAATGAATAAATAAAAAAAATACACACAGAAACTAGTGGATGTTATAGAAAAAATAAAAAATAAAAAACGCCATATATGTTTGTCTGTTGGCAACTTTGTAGGAAAAAAATAATAAAACAATACGTAATACAAAACTAAAAACCAATACAAATTCCTTGTTTTACTACAAAAAAAGTATAAACTAAAAAAATATCTAAAAAAAAACAGATAAAATCATAAACGCTACTGTTAAAAACTGAAATATACAATACCAAACTAAAGTCATAAAAAAACAAATAAAAATCTGAAAAATCAACATGCAACTGAAACAAAAAAAAACCATTTACGTTAAACTCGTTGACCAAGTGCCATTGACTTACATACTTTTATCAAACATGAATTTTAAGACTTTAAACAACGTGCATCTCTCTAAATACTTAGAAATATTTATTTAAGTCAATATATAACCATACATTCATACATACATATAAGCGTATGTATCTATACACATAGCATGAGCTTTAGCTGTTTATTGTTTGTATTTATCGGCTTAGTATTTTGTTGTAGTTAAAAACAAACAAAAAAAATCTATATAAAAAACGCGTTAAAATATTTCAAACTTTTATTTTCAACAAAATTTTTCTCATATTTGTTGAGTATTTTGCCAACAAAATTGGTTCTAACGCAGCAGCAAAAAAATATCTATCTAAAAAGAAAAATAAAATAACAAAACAAATAAATAATTTAAGCAAACAAGTAAATTGGACATGGATGGGGCATGAATGGATAGGAATAAATACAATTTAAAAAGCTACTACTCAAAAAAATTTCAAATTTATCACTTTAACAACTTTAAGCTAGACCATATAAAATCAAAATATTTACTTAATTTTTATTTAGTAAAAATTAAAAAAATTTATATATTTTTGGCCTATAAATTTTAAGCTTTTGTTTATTTAATTTTTCAAACTTTTTTTTACTAGTTAAAACAAAATATTTTTGATTTACATAAAATAATATTCAGTTAAATTGATTTATCTAATAATAAATATTAATCATACGCACAGTTGGCTTAACAAGCTCTCATGTTTAAAGTTCAGTTCAGTTCTAGTTAAGTTCTAGTTCAGTTCTAGTTCAGTTCTAGTTCAGTTCTAGTTTAGTTCTAGTTCAGTTCTACTTCAGTTCTAGTTCTAGTTCAGTTCTAGTTCAGTTCTAGTTCAGTTCTAGTTCAGTTCTAGTTCAGTTCTAGTTCAGTTCTAGTTCAGTTCTAGTTCAGTTCAAGTTCAGTTCTAGTTCAGTTCTAGTTCAGTTCTAGTTCAGTTCTAGTTCAGTTCTAGTTCAGTTCTAGTTCTAGTTCAGTTCTAGTTCAGTTCTAGTTCAGTTCTAGTTCAGTTCTAGTTCATTCTATTTCATTCTAGTTCAGTTATAGTTCAGTTCTAGTACAGTTTAAATTCAATTCTAGTTAATTTGTATTTCATTTTAAATAAAAATTTTGGATATTGATAAAAAGCTAGCAATATTTGTAATTAATAATTGCTTTGTTTCAAAAGATATAAAAATCCAAATCCAAAAAATTTAATATGCAGACCACAGGACGTATGATTAACATTCGTTTGTAATAAAACATGATGTTTTCTAGACAATTTTTATTTTTAATTTTATTTAAATTTTAAATTTAAAGATAAAAAGACAACATTTATTGGAAAATTGTAACCACTAACGAAACATGTCTAAATATTCTGTTCAAATGTAACATTAAAAAAAGACTCACATAGACAAACCCACAACATACTGTAACAAATAAAACTACAAAAGACAATGAAACAAAAAATAGTTAAAATAAAGTAAATCTGTTTTTTTTCCACATTGCGAAACGCATTTTTACAGTCAGTAAAATAAACAATTAATGCCGTGTAAAAATTGAACATGAACATTTTATTTAAATATGTATGTACAATTATTCCCCCAATAAAACCATACTGAAGCTGGCCAATATTTATAATGCTCATACATTTATTTTAACATGTTATGGTAAATGGTTTTATCATTGGTTTTTGCGCGCATTGAACACTTTGAAAAAAAAGTGGAAAAAAAATCCTTTAAAATAAATCGCTAAAATCCTATAAAAGTTTAACGCGAAAAAAAGACAAGAAAATCTGGTGTTTATACGTTATACTCCTAAAAATAATGTAAAAATTTTAACAACATTTATTTGAACAATATTGACAATGTAGCTGCAACAAAACAACAACCGACAACATAATACTCTTAAACGAGCTTAAAGAGTTACCAAACAGATTTAAATACTATTTCACATATTTATACATATATGTACATATGTAACACATGTGGACTTGGATTATAACTAAATGTATTCAAAAGGGGACGGAGGAAGAGTTAGATGCCAGTGTCATGGAAAAAAAACACTGTGACAATCAACCAAAACATACCAGACCAGAAAAATTTACAAAACTAAAAGTGACACTGACAATTTACGCAGCAACAAAAAAAAACACCACAAATTACTGAGTGTTACATTGCAATTACTCAAATGTACTTAAAATGTATTAAATAAACAACAACTACAATGAGCATGGTTTTAATGGTATAATATTTTATTGTACAAAATTATTTTTATTTTAAAATAAACTCCAGGAACACATACACTTAACAGCCAACAGAAACCTTAAATGTGTCAAAAACACTTTAAAACATTTGTTGGAATTTAAAAGGGTTAGTTTAATACTCTATCACTCGCTCTGTAGTAAAAAGGTGCAAGTTTTGAATACTTATGATAAAAACCGTTATAGTTCCTAATGTTTGCTGAAAATTCCATTTAAATCGGTTGCCAATTGTTAAAGTTATATATCAAAACATTTTTAATTGAATTACTAGACACCCTGTACGTATGATTAATATTATTTATTGACTTTATAACTTCAAAACTTCATATCTAGAAAGCTATAACAGATATTGTCACAAAACAAAATACCGTAAATAGATAAAATAAAACACTTCTGGAAAAACCTAAACAAATATAAACTTTTCTATGAAATATAATTTTTAACAATTTTTAGAAAAAATTTTAAATAAATATATCAACTTTAATACACATCACATAATGTTTTATCACTTATATCTTAAAGCTTTAAAACTAATTTTTTCTTATTTCTCTTTTTAGGAATTAATAACAAATGAAACATCGATTGATTTGATAAATTTGGAGCCACATGCCTTGTATCGCATCATGGTATTGACACGCGGTAAATTTGGCACATCATTGCCATCATCCATGTTGTTGATCAATACAACTGAAATTAACAACAGCAGTAGCAGCAATAGTGATGGAAATACTGAAAAAGGTAAAACTGAAATTAAAAAAATTTATTTATTTTTTCTATTGCTTTTTATTGCAAAAAAATTCATACAATATGCCGCACACTTTATATGCTGTACGAGCATAGAAATAACTACTAAAATAAAATATCAACAACAACTAAAACATTGACAAATTGTTAATTACAAGTCAATAGCAACCAAACAAAATTACAACAAAAAAAATATATATTGCAAATAGAAAACAAGTAATATTAGAGGTAATCAAGGCAATCAAGAATTGCGAACTCTTTACAAAAAAAGAAACTTATTTCTGTAGAGAATGTTTTACTGAAGAGAGAAAATCTGTGAAAAGAGTGCTTATTTATTATGAAAAGTGAAATTAAACAATTGTATCTAAAGAGAGTAGTTTTCTACAAAGAAAAGTATCCCTAAAAGAAAGCGTGTTTCTAGAATATAAGTAGAGACAGCAATTTTCTATAAAGAAAAGTGTTCCTATGATGAGCGTTTATCTGTACAAAATGTGTCTCTAATGAGAACACTTTTTTGTAATGAATAGTGTCTTCAAAGAGAGCACTTTTCTGTAATGAAAGTGTCTTCAAAGAGAGCATTTTTCTGAAGTGATAGTATCTCCAAAGGGCGCACTTTCTGTAGTGAAGAGTTTCTCTAAAGAGAGTACTTTTCTATAATGGAAATTGTCTCTAAATAAAGCTCTTTTCTATGAATAAAAGCAAATTAGAGAGATTTATAACAAAACAATCTTTAAAGAGAGGACTTAACTGCAAAGAAAAGTTATTTTTTATTTTAATGGAGAAAAATATATTTTTCTATAAAGAAAAGTTTCTCTGCTATAGGATAAAGCGTCCATAAGGATATCACATTTCTATAGGGCAAATCTCTAAAGAAAACAACCTCTAAAAAGTTTAATTTCCTGGAAACTAATTTTCTCTAAAGAGAGCACATTTCTGCAGCGAAAGGCAGAGAGTGAAAAATTAGTTCCCCGTCTGATTTTTCTTGCTTCTTATATACTTGTGAGTAAGAGTATAAGTAAGCTTGAGAGCTCATTGCTCAGCAAATTTCTCAAGAGAATAGTGGTATAGGTTAAAGTTTTCCCAAAGAGAGCACTTTTCTATACAAAAAATTGTTCCAAAGAAATTACGTTTTAATAAAGGAAAAAGCATCTTCAAAAAGAGCAACGAAATGCAATGAGCTCAATTGTATTCTTTCGTATGCTCACATATGTTTAGAAAAACAAGTAAAACCAGAAAGCCAACTTAGTTTTTCTCTCTGTCTTACGCTGCTCTAAAGGTAAAAAAAAAATTCTATAAAGAAGAGAACATTTTTCTATGAACAAGCGTCACCTCTTTTTGAAGAAAAAAGTGTAGCTCTTAATATATGCCCGAGTAAATGTGTCATGTACATTTCAAATGTATTTAAAAAAAAACATCAACATCATCAGACACAGTTCTTCTGACACCAACTAACACGTTCAAGCCCACAAAAACACACTTGTGCTCTCATTAAAAAAACACACACACACATAATCTCACACATAGAAATACAAAAAAATTATTTCTACACAACATACATGATTCGATCAACCATTAACATTTTATGGTTGATGGTTGACTAATTTGTTCAATAATTTTGTATGTTTTTACCCATTTTTACTATTGTTGTAAAGAATTTTGGTTCATATGGACCATGTTTTTATTTTCATTCTTTTTTTCTCTCTATTATTATTATTGTTATTTGATTATTGTTAAATCTATAAATTGACATTTGTTGTTTGTGTTGTTTTATTTCCAGTTGATCAACAACAGTCAAAACATATTTATGGTGCTCCCTCACCGCCGCATTCATTGGCTATTATTGCTCACAGTGCCACTTGGATGCAATTGACATGGCAACCACCAGAATATTCACATCCCCATGAGAAAATTACCTACAGGTATGTATGTGTGTATGTTGTTGTTTGTAAAAATAAATAAAATAAATCTGTTACAAAATACAGATATCTGTTATTGATTTTGAGCCTTGTTGTTATTATAACAATTATTATTTTTGTTGCCCCTTGTACTTTTTTTCTGTCCATTTAATTATGAAAAATTTGAGATGATTATTTTCATGTTGTTCCCAGGTACTATGTAGTGTGTGGGTGGTAGGCCACCTATACAATTTTACAAATCTACTACTCAAATGTCACACAATCTGTTAAAAAGCTTTCATCATGGCTATACTGTTGACTGTTTCTGGGTAGGAGTAAGATTTTGTTGTCATGGTTTTGTTTATATATTTTTTTCCAACATCAGTTGTAGTTAAGTGTTGTTTCTGTTGAATCATGCCCCAGAGCACAAATGTTGAATGTTTATATCCTTTAGGTATGCGGAGAATTTGGTGAACTTTTGAATTGAGTAATTTGATAACATTTTTTCCGAGTCCTGTCCTGTTCTGTTTTTTTATTTATGTGTCCATGGTGTATGTTTAAATACAAGTCAAACTGTTAATTACTAAAGTTCAAATGATTGTGTCAAAGTGTAGTTGTTGTTGTTGGATATTGATGAGTTTGTTGGTAAAAAAATATGAAGTAAAATGAATACAATGAAATTTTTAATTGGACAATCAATTTAAAGGAGAGGGGAAACAATGTAATCAATATTAACTTGAAATTTTACTAAAAGTGGGTGGGGAGAGGAGATGGACTTAAATATCGGTTTTATGCGGACATGAAACGAAACAAAAGGGTACTTTTTTTCAAAATAATTAACATTACTGTTAAATGAAAAAAAATTCTTTTTTATTTAACTGGGTTAAAAATATGACTATTAAATGATTTGTGAAAAGTAGTATAAAAAGTACTTTTTGAAAAAAGTATTTTTTTAATAAAATGTGAATTAGTAAAGAAATCAAGGTTTTTAACATTTGAAAAAGTATTTTTAGAAAAATATTACTTTTGGACGATTTGTGAAAAAGTAGTAGAAAAAGTGCTTTCAAAAAAAAGTATTTTGTTTACTAAAATGTTTATTAGTAAAATAAAAATAATAATGAAATGAAGGTTCTTAACATTAGAAAAAGTACTTTGAGAAAAATATTACTTTTGGAAGATTTATGAAAAAATAGTAGAAAAATTACTTTTTTGGAAAAATTATAAATAAAAATTACTTTTAAACGATTTATGAAAAAGTAGTAGAAAAAGTACTTTATGATAAAAAGTATTTTGTTTACTAAAATGTGTATTTTTAAAGTAAAAATATTACAGGAATCTAAGTTTTTAACATTAGAAAAAGTACTTTTTTAAAAAAAATAGTAGTTTTTATTACAATTTTTTATTGTTTTTGAAAAGAGTAGTAGAAAAACTACTATTGAAAAATTTATTTGATTTTTTACAACAATAAACAAAAGTTCTTTGGGTAAGAAAAGGTTTAATTTTTTTTTTATTTTTAGGGGTTTTTGAAAAAAGTAGTAGAAATATGACTTCTATACGATTTATGAAAAAATGGCGGAAAAGTACTTTTTATACAAAAATGTTAATTTATTAGGTGAAAGTATTATAAATATCTAATTTATTATTATTTTGAAAATAGTAGTAAAAATACTACTATTTTAAAAATCTCTTTTTCTAGCACAAATTCAATATAAAATAACACGAAATCACCAGTTTTTAATAATTTTAAAATAGTAGTAAAAATACTACTATTCAAAAAGTAGTATTTTTTATTAAACAAAATGTTGATTTTTGTTATTTCTTTAACCAGAGTCTATCACAAGCCCATGAAATCCGATAAATTTAATAAAATCGAAACTAAAGTAGCATGGTTGCGCATGAACAATTTGAAGCCCAGTTCCCAGCATATACTCTATGTTGAAGCAGTGGGTGAAAAAGCCACCTCCTTACCCTCTGAAACCTTAGTGGCCTGGACTGATCCAGCTCTGCCAGCATTTGTGGATGTAAGTTTTACTTTTAATATAGTTAACAAGAATACAATTTGATTCTTATATTATGTTTTAGCCACCCACTGTTCATCCTGCCGACAATATACCCGAGGGAGGTTCTATGACTATTTTATGCTTGGCTTTAGGTAATCCAGCTCCTACCATTTCTTTATATGTGGGAGGTCATTTAGTGCGTCAAGATACCTCCAGACATATGGTCACTGTTATACATAATGTTACAGCTGATATGGAACATGTTTCCTGTTATGCAGACAATGGTTATGGTGTACCCATGCAAGCCACCAGAAGAGTTAATATATGCTGTAAGTTGCTAAGAAAACATCTTTGTATTTAAAAGATTTTATTTATAATTGTTTTCCTTAGATCCCCCAAAAATCCAGGCGGCCGGCATTACTGTAGCCGCCGTAGGCGATGAAGTGGAACTTCGTTGTATGGTCGATTCTAAACCTGCTCCCAAAACCATATTCTGGCGTGATCATGATGGCCGTATCCCAGTTATACAAGGTGGTAATTATGACATAGCCATGCGTACCAATGAATCTCGTCCTACATTCTATACCATGGCTTTACGTATCAATAAACTTCAAGCCTCCGATGTAGGAGACTATTTCTGTCATGCCGAGAACCCCTTCGGTTCAGCCACTATACCAGTGTCTGTGCGTATACGCAACACACCTGCCCTCAATCATAATGTAACACAATGTTGTGCCGATATGAATGTCACAATGGCTTGTCGCAGTGCCTGTAGTTATTATGTCGATATAGATGCCATAGCCGATAAACCGGAATGTATAACAGAATTTGATAAACTAATGAAATGTGCTGCAGATGGTTCAGATCATCGCACCTGTTGTGCGGATTCTCATGTACCACGCAAATGTTTGAATTGGTGTCGTGGCGAGGCTGTGCGTTCGAAAGAGATTTGTAGTTTACAATATGCTAGAACTATAGTGGGTTGTTTTGAGTCATATCGTGATCGTTTACCGGGACCACCGGAAAATATAGCTGTTAGCGTGATATCGGATAGTGAGGTGGTGATAAGGTGAGTGCAAAATATTATATTATTAATCGTTTTTAATGAAAAATTGTGCAAATTTTGACTTTTTAAAAAAAGTAGTAGAAACACTACTATTGAAGAAAAAATAATTTTATAGTATTTTTTCACAAATTTTGATTAAATATAAAAAATTACATATTTTTAACGAATTTAAAAAAAAGTAGTAGAAATACTACTATTTAAAAAGTCGTTTAATTTTGAAATAACCTACTTATAATACAATATACAGAAACAATTTATAATTTAATGATTTAAAAATAGTAGTAGAAATACTACTTTTTGAAAATGTAGAGTTTTTACTAAAAATATTCATTATTTTTTAAAAAGTTCGTAATAAAATGAAAAGAACTTAATTTTTTTAAATTTCAAAATAGTAGTATAAATACTACTAATTAAAGTTCACTTCTTTATTTCAGATTTTTGTAAAAATTTGCTAGTTTTAGAAAAATGTTATTTTTACTAAATAAATTAAAATATTTTCTATTTTTAAATCTTTTTGAAAAAAGTAGTAAAACTACTACTATTGAAAAATTTCTGAAATTTCGCTTATATTTTCAAAACTTATATGAAATTTTACTCTTAAATTTTTAAATTTTTAATATTTAAAAAGTAGTAAAAAATACTACTATTTTTCAAAAGTGAAAAATATAAATTTTGCTTAAAATTTTGTTTAAATTTCATGATTTAGCTCGAAAAGAACAGTTTTTATTGCTTTTTCAAATAGTAGTAAAAATACTACTTTTTTAAATATTAGCATTTTTGACAAAAAGTTCACTCAAATTATTAAATTTCACAAAATTTTCAGATTAAAAAAAAAGTAGCAAAAATACTACTTTTTTGAAAAAATTTAAAATTGCCTAAAAATTTATTTTAAAGCTTAAAAGCTTGTTCAAATTGTTAAAATTTATTAAAAAATTCTATTTAAAAAAAGTAGTAGAAATGCTACTTTTTCAAAATTTTTTTAATTTTGTTAAAAAATTGTTTCTTATTGTTTAAATATTAATAAAATGATTAAAACTTTAAAGAAAATTAAGTTTTAAAAAAAGTAGTAAAATACTACTATTTCAATAACATGTTTATTTTGTCTAAAAATGATTTATTATTGTTCTGGTTTTCTAAATTCCTAAAAGTTTCATTATAAAATTTGTAATTTTTCATTAATTTTTACCACAAAATCTTATCAATTTTGCTTTTTCTATTTGTTGCCAAAAAGTTACTTTATGTTCATTTGAATTTCCTGAACACGTTCTAGAAAAACAAAAGAGACTTATTTTCTTTTTGCCTAAAAGGAAACGTTAAGATAAGACGGAAATTGTATATAGAGGTTAAAAATCGAAATGAAATCTTTTTAATGTGTATATGTATGAGTGTAGTTGCTTTCCTTTTTATAAGCCTGAATGGCTTTTATACGAATACAAAATAATAATTAAATAACCATGAATATTCATAGACTCAAACACTTGAACAAAAACCGAGTCCTTAAAAAGTATTTGCTGTTGTTGTTGGCCCTTTTAACATTGTAGTGAAAACAATGTTTAGAGACTGTATCTCCTTAAAGTTTTTTTTTTTTTTGCTGATGCCTTTCCGATATGAGAAAATTTGTTGGTTTCTAAACATGCATTTTGCCTTTAAATGCCAAGTAAAAACTTTATAGTTTAGAAGTAACTAGAAAGAGCATAAGAGTAATGGCGTAAGTGTGTGTAGGGATGTGTGAAGAAGCTGTTAACACTTACACACATTAGTGGTCCTTGCACACCAGCAATATTTCCAACAATATACCCTTGAGAAAATTTTAACTGGCAACCCAAAGAAGGCAACAAAAACAACAACAATGACTCTCAAAAAAAAAGCAACTAAAACCACAAGCACTCAAGCAAAAGAACATTGTTAAACGAAAAACACTTTGGGAGCTAGAAAATATATGTATGTGTGTGTATGTGTGCGAATAAGTCAATGAGTAACTTAAGAGTATTGTACACATAAAAATGAATCTAGTCGTAAAAGTGTGTTTGTGTGTAAAATCATATAAAAGCTTTACATTTACATACAATTCTTAACTGTTTCCACTTTTTTCCGGTATTTTATTTTTTATTCCCTTGCAGATGGGATCCACCCACCAAAAATCCCAATGTTGTAGATGGTTATCGAATATTTTACCATGAAGCTGCCATAATCGGCAACGAAATAGCACAGAGTGAAACAATGACTGGCGGTGCTTTGGCAGCAGGAGGTCCTTTAGAAGTCTCCTCAACAGCACCATCTAATATTATGCTCAACAATAATAATAATGCAACAAGCATGCAAATGGCTGGTAACAACAATACCACGACAAGCATAAGCAGCAGTGAGGTAAGACGTATTGATGTCAAGGAAACCAGTGTAAATATAGATGGTCTCAAAAAGGATGTCTTATATGAGTTGGTTGTTAAGGCTGGCAATTCGTATGGTAAGTTAAACTCCAAAAAAAACACATATTCTACACTTTACGCTTTTTTTACAACTACATTCCTCTTAAATGTGTTTTGCCTTTTTCTTTATAATTCCCCCGTTTAGGTGCCAGTGTTTTAACTGAACCGATAAAATTCACACTTGGCGAACATCATGTTACATCGGCGACAACAACATATTCACATGCGGTGGGTACGATAAGCGGTATTGTTGCAAGTATTTTAGCTGTTTTACTAGCAGCTGCTGCCATTATATTCTATAGACGCCATAGAGCAAATGGTAAGGCAGCCACAGGAGTGGCATTTGAAAATCCCACATATACAAGAGGTTTAGAACAAGTGCAGGTAAGTTAAACTATATACATATTTAACACATATAAGAGCGTAAAATTGCAAATATAAGCAAAGCATTTAATTTAACAAAATTTTTTTTTTAAATTTTTAAGGCAAAAAACTTTAAACAGTGGTTAAAGATAAACTTAAAATTTTTCTGTTAAAAACGAAAACTTTCTTCTATATAAGAAAACACGTTTCTATACAAAAACTTTCTTCTATATAAAAAGACACTTTTCTATACGAAAATTGTCTTCTATATAAGAAGACACACGAAAACTGTCTTCTATAAAAGGACACTTTTCTTATACGAAAACTGTCTTCAATAAGCTGACACTTTTCTATACGAAAACTATCTTCTAATAAGAAGACACTTTTCTATACGAAAACTATCTTCTAATAAGAAGACACTTTTCTATACGAAAACTATCTTCTAATAAGAAGACACTTTTCTATACGAAAACTATCTTCTATAAGAAGACACTATTCTATACGAAAACTATCTCCTATGAGAAGACACTTTTCTATACGAAAAATATCTTCTATAAGATGACACTTTTCTATACGAAAGCTATTTTCTATAAGGAGACACTTTTCTATACGACATTTTCCTATACGAAAATTGCCTTCCGTAAGAAGACACGCTTTTTCTATGAAAACTCTCTTCTAAGTAGAGAAAAACATTTTTCCTTTAAGTACCTCTAAGTACTTAAAGTTCTTAAATTATATATCTAAAAAATTTAAGCCACTGTTTTAATAAATAAGAGACAATCATAACTTTCCTAGCAACCATTCTTTTTACCAATAAAGCCAGAGCTTTCTTTTATTATTGCTATAGATTTTTTCCTGTCTATTAAACGCTTTACAAAACTATATTGATGTTCTTATTTTATAACGATGAGTGTAACATAATTTTCATTGTTGTATTTTTGTTTATTTTATTTTTTTCTTATTCTACTTTTTTGCCATACTTCCTGTGCAATCATTTGAAACATGTCTTTGGTACGATTGTGTATGTGTTTGTGTATATTATATTTGGCTGGGCTGTAATGCGTTATGGTGTTGGTAATAACTTGTGTATTATTCTTTGTCTTCTTTATATGTTTGTCTTGGTATCTGTGTGTTTTTAAAACTTAATAAACTTCCGGTTAGTTACCTACTGTGACATCTGCCTTAACGCATACAACCAATATGAATGGTGGAAATTTTACAACAAGAACGCCTGCCTCAACACATGCCACAACGACAGTGTCTTCAGCGGCTCTGCCAGCCGCAACGACATTAAGACCCTCTATGACATCAAAAGTGGGGAACAATTCAACAATGACAACAGCATCAGCAGCAGCAGCACAATACCAACCTAAAGGAACAACAGTTAAAACCTCAAACCTGGATGGCATCGATGCGCATACACAATGCAACGAAATAAATCCCACAATTTATGAAGAGCTCAAACTTGGCCAAGAAGGTGCGGGATTTAAAAAGCTTGTGCCATAAAGAGTGAAAACAAAGTAGCAGCTACAAACTCACTATTTTTATGTTCGCTCCCTTAAATTCCCGTTTTGCTTTAGTATTTCTCTGTTTTCTTTTTTCATTCTCGCTTAAAGACAGTTTTCTGCCACATACTCGTACGTATTTATAGGAGTAATATCTTAATAGTTAAACACATATTTTGCTAGCAGATACATACATATAACCCAGCAAACATAGAAAGTGATTAAACGTGAAAAGCTTTATTAACTTAATGGTTAAGTTTTCTTAAAATATTTTACCTTAAAAAAAAAAAAACAAAACTGTACGAAAGCTTTTTTTAATAAATCTCAAACTTTTTTCATGAACTTGAAATTTCTCAAGCTTTAAAGCTTTCTTTAAAATATTTTGAAACTTAAGAACTTAAACTTTCTCAAGCTTTAAAAGCTTTTTTAATAAATTAGTTAAGGCTTTATCTAAAACACTGTGAAACGAAACATTAGCTTCCTTCAGCTTTAAAAGCTTTCTCAATCAATAATCTAAGAAATGAAAGTAACTTCTTTAAGCTTTTTTAAAGCTTTACAATTTGGATTAAATTGATGTGTAATTGTACTCCAAAAAGAATAAAGACGTTATTCCATAAATTAATGGCAACTTTTTGCAAACTTTTAAAACGCTTTTAAGCTTTTTTAATAAATAACGGAAAACTTTTCCAAAACTTTATTTTATAGAGATTTTTAGTATAAATTTCTATTGATTACCTTTAAGTTTCCTGGGTTATTAACCTACGACTGAAACTGATGATTATGAGAAAAATATAAGAAAAAAACTGCAAAACAAATCATTGACTTAAACTTAAAGAAAATGCCAAAAACATTTTGCAACGACAACAAACTTCTCTTTTTATATAAAAGTATCTAGCAGTATCTTGTAGTTAAAACTGTGTAAGTCTTTGTATGTAGTCTGTATGTGTAAGTAAAATTTTATGTGTAAAATTGAGTATGTGTTTCTGTAACTGTGTTAAAGATCTAACAACTTCCGTTTGTTAAAAAGACAAAATAACAAAATAAAGTCAAGCATAACCGGTATTCTTCTTTCTATTTGAAAATCGTATGCTCTGTAAAGTCTTGTATTTTATGTAATTTTTACTTTTTTTTTGGCTAGAACTCATCTTAAACAAAATAAAAAAAAAACTGAAAAAGAAAAACAGTTTAAGTAAACAACACAAAATATAATAATTTAAACATTTGTATGTGTATGATGCCTTCTTAGCATTAGTGTTAAATATATATAGAAATAAAATATATTTTTATTTAGCTCTTCCTTTCTCAAAAACCTTCAGCCCTTAAAATGGTTTAAGGTATTGGGTAAGAGAGCATAAAAATAACAATAGAATAACACAATATATACAAAATATATAAATAAATAAAAAAACAAGAAAATCATATAAACACACCGCAAAATCTGTGAAGAAATCTACCATATACACTCTAAATTATAGTTAAAGAAAAGATTAAAATAATAATATAAAAATAAGCAAAAAAAAATTGTATAAATGTGTAAAATACACAAAATATTTAGTTGTAAAGAAAGAACACGAAAAGAAAATTATAACAGCTAGAAAATATTAGGATTTTTTTTTAATGTCTGTCTGTTTAAAAGTTTGGGGTTTCGCGGGTGAGCATATGTATATGAAAATTATGCTAAAAATATTGTTTTCTTTCAGTTCGTTTCAATATTTTAAATATGAATACAATTGGTTTACCAAAAGGTTAAATAAATTTTAAATACCCTACACTCTGTGGAAAGACAGACACTTTTTGGTACCAAAACCAAAAATTTTTTTTAACGAAAAATGTTTTTTAGGAAACAATTTTCTATACGAAAACTATCTGCTATAAGAAGACACATTTCTATACGAAAACTATCTGCTATAAGAAGACACATTTCTATAAGAAAACTGTCTTCTATAAGAAGACACTTTTCTATAGAAGACACTTGTCTTCTATAGGAAGACACTTTTCTATATGAAAACTGTCTCTTATAAGAAGACACTATTCTATATGAAAACTGTCTCTTATAAGAAGACACTATTCTATATGAAAACTGTCTTCTATAAGAAGACTATTTTCTATACGAAAACTGTCTTCTATAAGAAGACACTTTTCTATACGAAAACTGTCTTCTATAAGAAGACACTTTTCTATACGAAAACTGTCTTCTATAAGAAGACACTTTTCTATACGAAAACTGTCTTCTATAAGAAGACACTTTTCTATACGAAAACTGTCTTCTATAAGAAGACACTTTTCTATACGAAAATTATCTTCTATAAGAAGACACTTTTCTATACGAAAATTATCTTCTATAAGAAGACACTTTTCTATACGAGAACTATCTTTTATAAGAAGATGCTTTTCTATACGAAAACTGTCGTCTATAAGAAGACACTTTTCAATACGAAAACTGTTGTCTATAAGAAGACACTTTTCTATACGAAAAATGTTTTCTATATCAAGACACTTTTCTATACGAAAAATGTTTTCTATATCAAGACACTTTTCTATATGAAAGCTGTCTTCTAAAGAAAGACAGTTTTCTGTACGAAAACAGTCTTCTATACTACAACTGTCATCTATAAGAAGACACTTTTCTATGAGAAAACTCTATTCTAAAGAAAGATACTTTTCTATATGAAAACTCTTTTCTAAAGAAAGGTTGCCTTGTCTCTTCTAAAGGAAAACTGTCTGTTGTACGAAAACTTACCTGTATAGATTTCTCTCTCCTGATAAGTGTCTATCCAAAATAATTTCCTTGAAACTGATTGTGTAAAAGATGCTTTTTCTTTAGATTACCAATTGTAGGGTATTTAAAACAAAAACAATCCTTGACAACAACACCCCCAAGAAATCCAACTAAATCTATGTTAATGTCTTTATTATTGAGACATTAACACTGACAAAAAAAATAATACAAAATATTTAAGGTTTATGTTTTCATTTTTTTTCACTCAAATCTCATGGTTTTTTTAATGTTTATTTTGTCGTTGACACAGTTTAAATGCTGTTCTGAATGAAAAATATATATACATCTACTAACACATGAATAGAAAAAATATATGAAAAAAAAATTTCAAATGTTATAAGTAAATGTCAAGGAGAAAGTAAATGTAAATGTGTGACTAAGTAAACAAATACACAGGCAGACAGACAAGCAGTTCCAACACCTCGACATGACATGATTTTAATATTAAGTCATCGTCATCATCATTATTATAATCATGAGTAGCATCATACATACATATATTTATACATGCATTCATATAAATAGATGTATGTATATCTTGTTGTCATAAATAATGATGATGATAATGGGTATTTACACACAGCTACGACTGAAGGGCTAATAATATTTTCAAATAATCTCAATATTAATCTCATGTCTTTGTTTTACGGGCAAACAAACAATCAAACAGAAAAAAAGAGGGTTGGAATATTAAGATCCTTAACAAATAATTCTTTAAAGTGTTTATTTAAAAAAATTGTTAAAAGGAATTTAATTGGCTTTTTACTTTTCTTTACGAAAACTATATTCTCAAAGAAGACACTTTTCTATACGAAAACTATCTTCTCAATGAAGACACCTTTTTATACGAAAACTATGTTCTGAAAGAAGACACTTTTCTGTACGAAAACTATCTTCCTAAAGAAGACTCTTTTGTATACGAAAACTGTCTTCTTAAAGAAGACACGTTTCTATACGAAAACTATCTTCTCAAAGAAGACACTTTTCTATACGAAAACTATATTCTATAAAGGACGCTTTCTATACGAAAACTATCTTCTGTAAGAAGACACTTTTCTATATGAAAACTATCTTCAGTAAGAAGACACTTTTCTATACGAAAACTATCTTCTGTAAGAAGACACTTTTCTATACGAAAACTATCTTCTGTAAGAAGACACTTTTCTATACGAAAACTATCTTCTGTAAGAAGACACTTTTCTATACGAAAACTATCTTCTGTAAGAAGACACTTTTCTATACGAAAACTATCTTCTGTAAGAGGACACTTTTCTATACGAAAACTATCTTCTATAAGAAGACACTTTTCTATACGAAAACTGTTTTCTTAAAGAAGACTTTTTTCTACACGAAAACTCTCTTTTTAAAAAAGACACTTTTCTATACGAAAACTCTTTTCTTAAAGAAAACACTTTTCTATCCGAAAACTCTCTACTTAAAGAAGAGACTTTTCTATACAAAAATTCTCTTCTTAAAGAAGAAAAGATTTTTTTCTATACGAAAAGTGGCTTCTCAAAGAAGATAAAAAGAAGATTATAAGACAATCTTAATCAATTTTAAAGATTTAAATATACACCCGGACGTATGAGTGTTACGATTGTTTGCAAATAATAATCATACGCCACCAATAAGTCCCATTTTCTTTTTTTTAAGTTTTCTGTTCTGTTGTTTTAATTTGAAATTTAAGTTCTTATTATTAAAGATTCCATCTTCTAAAGTAAGACACTTTTCTATATAAACACTAAAAATATCAATTTTCGACATTAAATTTAAATTTCTCCTTTTTTTTCTTAATCCTGATTATTAAAATTTAATTTGAGTTTTTATTTTCCTTCTTAAAAACTATATTACTACAAAAACTTTGCTTTCAAATTATTTTCCTCTTTCTTTATACTTTAATCTCTAAACTGAATTGTTTTTCGGTTTACTGTTAAATGTTTTAACATCATGTTTTTGGTACGTAAATGATTTAAGATGAAGCAAGTAAGGAGAAAAAGAAAAATAAACAAGAAAATATGTTTTAATTCTCTCGTAATAGAATGTTAAAATAAGTATTAAGATTATTTTTATAATGCTACTCTTGTGGACGATATCTAACTGTCTGTCTATCCATCATTGTGTTTGTAGTTGTATGATTGTCGGTCGGTCTGTCTGTCTGTCTACCTCTTGATTTATTTATAACTACCTGGTAATTTATTGTAAATTTGGGAATTATTTAAATGCTTATAGAAATTTTACTATAAAATGATAATTACAGCAAAAGGGATGAGGGTTGTGAAATGGATAGAAAAGATGGAAATTGAAAATTTAATTTTTCTAATTCTTAAAAAATATAAAGGCAAGTTAAAGAGCGGTAGAAATTTATCTAAAAAAAAGTTAAATTTGTGTTTGAAATTCTTCTAAAGCAATATGAAAGTTTATACATCTGGACGTATGAGTGTTACAGTTGTTTGCAGATAATAATCATACGCCACCAATGAGTCCCATTTTCTCTTTTAAATCAAAAAGTTTTCTTTTCTGTTGTTTCAAAATATTTCTTCAAACACCTAGACGTATGAATGTTACTGTTGTTTGAAAATCTTGTTTGAAAATCTTAAAGTTTTTAATATACACCTGGACGTATGAGTGTTACAGTTGCCTTGAAATAATCATCATACGCCATTAATGTTTCCTTATAAATCAAAAAGTTTCATATTCTGTTTTTTTAATTTGAAATTTAAATTGTTATTAAAGATTTGGAAATATTTCTACAAACACCTAGACGTATGAGTGTTGCTGTTGTTTTTAGATACAAATCATACGCCACCTAATAGTCCCATTTGCCTTGTAAATCAAAAAGTTTTATTTTCTGTCCGTTTTTTTTTTTTTTTTGTGATTAGTTTAATGGACTTATTTGTCTTGATTAAAGTTTGTGTTTTTTTTTCATTACTTTGACATTTCAAAAGAAAACTAATTTTATTTATTATCTAAAAACTCATATATTTTTTCTTGCAGAAAACAAACCTTTTCTTTTGTAATCTTTTAAAAACTAACAACTTTTTTTTTTTTGGCAAACTTAAAAAGAAACTTTTTTATTTATTTGATTAAACAAATTATGATTGCCATTAATCTAATAACAAGCTAATAGAGCAACTGATACCACGTAAAAAAAACTTTCAAGTCATAACTCATTTTCTTGGCTAAACTCTCATTTACTCAAACTCTCAACTTTATTAAGGAGTATAGAAAGTAAAGCAGCATTTTGTTGGTAACAATTAGAAAACTTTTTACAGCTTCCTTTTAAGGATTTTTGTATATTTTTTATAACTTGTTTGTTTGTGTGTTTATTTAGTAATAAAAATAAACCATAATTGTGTAAATCTTTTATTTTCCCGGAAAAAAAACTTAATAAAACACATTAATAACCAGAAGCAGCAGTAGCAGTAAAAGCTGACTGACTTTCAAAATATATATACATTTATAATAATAAAAATCATGAAAGTGAACATTATACACAAATAACTAAAACAAATAAATAACACAAACTACCACAAAAGATGTAAAAATATTTTGGCCAGCAACAGCAACAACAACAAAAAGAAAGTGACCACTTTAGCTGTCAAAATGAATTTATTACTCTATCCCTCGAAAATATATAAAAAAACAAAAACTGATAGGAAAACACTAAACAAAGGATGATGGTCAATAGGTTAGATTTTAGGGTTTTTTATATAGAATATGATAACATGAAAAAACATGAAGGGCAAAGAGTGTATTAGTGAGTGTCAATGTTGAGTAAGAGTGTATGTGTTAACTTAATATTTATGGTTCATAAAGGATTAAATAATTTATGAATCAAAACAAAAATAACCACCAGGCAAGCAGGGAGGCAAAAAAACAACAAAACGATACATTGAAGTAAACCAAAAAAGCCTATAGTCGAAAGGCGGTTAAAGGAAGGGGAAACACATCTCCCACTCTTAAAGCAAAGTACTTTTTCTAGGTAAAATTTAAAAAAAGTAGTAAAAATACTACTACTGTTCAAAATGCGTTTCTAAAGGCCTAGATGTATAAAGACTATTTCAACCACTTTTACCTGTTTTTCAGTTTTGAGTTAATTTTGTTATTAATTCCTTTGAGATAGAATATCTAAACAACTATAAATGTCTAGGGAGTTTTTATGAAACAAAACAACAAAACTAATATTTGTATTTATTAAACTGAAAATAACAACAAAAAGGTCAACAAAAAAACAAACATAAAGGATTACAAAAAAAATTAAAAACATAAATCTTTAAATAAATTTTAAACAAAATTTCACACATTTTTAATTTAAACAAAACAAGGGAAAGGGAAATTAAGAGAAAAGTTTTGTTATATTTATATTAAAAATTTTATTACTTTAATTAAATATATTGTTGAAATCTGTAAAATATTAAACAAAAATCTAGTTTAGAAAATATAAAAACTTGTATAAAAATATATATGCTAGTAAGTAAAAAATTAAAAAAAAAATAAAGAATAAAAAAACTTTGTAAATAAAGCTATAGTTTGTAAACTGTAAACATATTATAATATTATATATATAAAAAAAAACTAATATTTAATTACTAACTAACTTAAGTTATCATACAAAAGTAAACAATGAACCTTATTAACCCCTCTTTTTTGTTTTTTTAGTTAATAAGTTTAATAACCACAACAATATTATTATATAAACAAAAAATAAATTCTTTAAAAAACAATAAATTTAAATAAAAAGTAAACTTAGTTAAACTAAACAAAAAAGAAAATAATAATAACACTTTAAATATATTTAACAAAAAAAAAAACGAAAAAACGCCCTTAGTAAATTGTACAAAAAAAAATAATAAAAAATAAAAATAATAAGCTCAATAAAAAAAATTTGAAATAAAAATATAAAAGTAGTGTTTGTTTTAGTTAGTACTTGTTAAAAATTTAGTTTAATTTTATTAGTTGTTATAAAATTTTTATTTATATTTAAGTTTTTATTATTATTTGTTTACCAAAAATCCAAAACCCCAAAAAGTAGGCTACGTATTCTATGATTGTCATGTTAACTAAAAATGCGGAAGTTGTAGTAGTAGTCGTAGTAACTGTAGTAAACGTTATTTGTTTTATAATACTGTTATTGTTTATTGTAGATTGTTTAAATCAAAGGAACAAAAAAATTAAAGTTCTAGTTCAGTTCTAATACAGTTCTAGTTCAGTTCTAGATCAGTTGTAGATCAGTTCTAGTTCAGTTTTAGTTTAGTTCTAGTTCAGTTCTAGTTCAGTTCTAGTTCAGTTCTAGTTCAGTTCTAGTTCAGTTCTAGTTTAGTTCTAGTTCAGTTCTAGTTCAGTTCTAG